>NC_136519.1:82361275-82428775 GCF_053919585.1 Euprymna scolopes
CTGGTCAAGTAACACTGAAATTAACAGGAAATAGTAGCCATACCCAAAGGTTTATTACGAGTAAAATCTTTGTTTGGATGGATAAATAACGTGTACACACATACTTCAAAAAGTTTCCAGGCATTTTTCGTACGGCCACTTTTAATGATAGTACACATATGAAACTAATCCCCCTTCGAAGTAATCTTCGCCGGCTGCAATGCACTTGTTGTACCGTTCCAACAAATTCTGGAAGGCTCCACGTCAATGACCCTCATCACAACCTCTTTCATCTCCTCAAACATGACGACAGCCTCTAAGGTTTTCATTGAGTTTAGAGGATAACCAAAAGTCACAGGGAGCAAGGTCTGAACAATAGGGAGGTTGAGGAACTGTCTTGATGTCCATCTTGGTCAAATAGTCTGTGACAAGGATAACGTTGTGGACTGATGCATTTGCGCAAATATTTCGCATCTTCAGTTCCTTGCGAATAATTGTGTCTACAGTTCCCGCACTGACATCAAACTGTGCACTTATTGTCTCTGTAGACACACGACGGTACTTATTCATGAAATTCTTTATTTGGCCAATCAACTCTGGTGTTCTGACTTCCTTACTCTTCCCACACCTATCATCATCCCTCACAGACTCCTTGCCTTCCTTGAATCTCTTATGCCACTCAAAAACAGTCCGAAGCATTTCATACATTTCTCTGAGATTTTTTTCCAAGTTAAAAACACAATTTTATTGCATATCATTCTTCTAAAGTGTCCTTGCGTCCAGATTGCATTTTTGAAATTCATCAACTGTGACAATTAAGCTTTAGTAGGGTGTATTCCAATTCCTGCTGTAGCTGTTCATTTAGATCTGAAATCATAAAATTGGTCAGTCATCTCATAAGATGTATAGCAATAACATATTGAATTTTCAATTTTAAATGCCCGTACAACAACAAAAATCTGGAAACTTATTGAAGGCACCTCATATATTGGCAAATTCAGATGTTCATTTCAACTTGCCGATATATTTTTTTTTTTTTTTACGTGCATATCTCAAATTCAATTCGGTTCTTCAAGTCGTTTACCGATTAACTCCTTTTTACCTATCTTCATTCAGTAAGGAAAACGTCTGGAGCACTAAATGTCTTGGTTTTGAGATATATATATAATTTTTTAATGAGCCCATGATAAATTTACATTACTGTTTCCATTGGATTTTCACCCCAAGAGATGAGGTAGAGTACCAATTTCATCGGAATTTATAGGTGGACTCTTTTATCGGTTTTTTTTTTTACCTTATTTCCCTTGAAAAGAAATATATATATATATATATATATATATATATATATATAGTAATTTATAAAATATATATGGCGATTAAGCTACACTGAATATTCTGCGTTTCATCCAACTATAGGATTCGTCAGACGAATCCTATAGTTAGATGAAACGCAGAATATTCAGTGTAGCTTAATCGCCATATATATTTTATAAATTACTAACTAGCTCTACCTACGTATTGAGCACTTTTGAAGTAAATACTTAAAGTTTACGCATAAATCTATACTTTCGTATATTAAATTTATGCGAATAAATGAAGTAGTTATATATATATATATATATATATATATATATATATATATATATATACACACTAGCAAACCCCCCAGCATTGCCCGGTCATAAAATATGCATAAATATTATATTTTAATTCATAGAGAAACTGAGACATGTGCATGCAAGTATGTTTTTTCTAACCAGTTCAATTCTTATTTTTTGTATTATTTGGACTATTATTCTCATCTTGGTTGTTTTTTCCATTTCCATTTCGGTCGAGTAACCTCCGACCATCTTCAGGCATAATCACATTGGATGTTATCGGTGAATAACGAAAAAAAAAATGTTTGGTTTATTTATTTTGCCAATGAACACACCCATTAGAAATTTAAAACGCAAATAGCGCCAAGTCCTTTTTTATTTTTTAAGATTTTGTTAGACTTGGCACTATTTGCGTTTTAAATTTTTAACGGCTGTGTTCATTGGGAAAGCAAATAAACCAAACATTTTTTTCACCATTCACCAATAACATCCGGTGTGAATGTACCTGAAGATGGTCGGAGGTTACATCGGTCGAAATGTCTTCAAGTCCAATGTAAACAAGTTCTTGATGAGCCGTTCCCCTTAAGTAATCCAACTTACCAAATTTCCACTACTAACAATTATTACGACATTGTCCCATTGACCTCTGTATGCTTATTAACCCTTATCCTCGAGTGGCCTCCGGGCCTTGATAAGTGGTGATTCCTTTGAAAAAAAAAAAAAGAAAAAAAAAGAAAGGTGCATTTACACTGGATCCTATTGGCAAATGGTGAAAAAAAACATTTTTTTTTTTTTTTTTTTTTTTGCTTCCCGAACAAACATAACCGTTAGAAATTTAAAATGCATATAGCGCCAAGTCTATTTCTTTTTTTATTCACCAATAACATCCAGTGTGGATACGTCTGAAGATGGTCGGAGGTTACATCGGCCGAAACGTTGTGGAGAAAAACAACCAAGATGAGAATAATAGTCAAAATAATTTTAAAAAATGATTATTAATTCCTCATCTCAAAAATATACATTCATCAGTTCACTTTTTTTGTAAGTAAAAAAAATTTTTTTTTTTAAAAATACTCAAGTTGAGATCGAAACCAAAACCTAAAGACAGTGAGTCAAGTATGATTACCATTAGGCCGGCTTGATACGATCTTTAAAAAGTGTTTTCAAAAATACTTATTTTTAACATAAGTCTGTCATGTGAACCATTCACACAGGCGCATCTGTGGAACAGTTAGCAAACAGATAAAAATCCAACGACCCAAAATTACAAATTTCTACATTTTGACCCCTTAGTAGCCTGCTTTTCCAGATGAAAACCGATTAAAAGGTTTCTACATGTCTGAATATCCTATATACCAAATTTCAAGTCTGCAGATTAAAAATCCATTCAGTATATAGGTTGAAACATGTTCTCTCTCTCACACACACACATTCTCAGATTTACAGAAATATAGATTGTGATCCAGAAGACAGCAATACTTCCCCCTTTGTCAGAAACATCACTCATGGGATGTGAGGACTAAAGGACAAAATAAAAGGAAGTAAGAGTTACGCAGCTGTCGAAAGTAAACCCAGGGTTCACATTCTACTCTCCACTGTTAGATGGGATAGATTCCGACTTAGAAAACAGCAATTCTTCCCCTTTTACAAACAAGGCCCACACCATCCACTCTCCTTAGTTACTGGTCAACAATAACCACACCTGGGTGCGATATGCATTAATGTCGATAACTCTGGCACATTCTTCTCTTCAGGTTTCCGTGATTTTTGCTACGATCACCATCTTCCATTCACGAATACGATAATAGATATCATCTTTGAGATAAACTCAAAAAATCAGGTGGGGGGGGTTACGATCCAGTAAGTGTGAAGTCCATTCAGGATTACACTCCTTATTGATAAGATAATCATCAAAATGCGCCCTTCATATCACTAAACGATGATAAAAAGACTGTTGAACATTCATGACTAAAAATTGGTGGACAAGGCAGGCTTTGTGAATTTTTTTTCAACGATTCTATGGATGGCAATTTTTGTGGTGGAATTGGGTGGGGTAGGATTGTCACAGATCCCATTCTTTAATTATATAAAGAATAAGTTGACTTTTTTTTTTTTTTTTACCTGTGATTTTTTTAGCCGCCCAGTTCTGTCCCGCCGTATCAAGGATCCATGCTTCGTTTGGGTCTGCAATCAAAAAACTACTGTCGTGATGCCAGTCTTGGAAATCCACGCTCTTATAGCAAACCCCACCTTGTCCGTGCTTCTCCAACAATTTTGTGATCACTTCCAGAGCTTCGTGAGAATTCTTTGCACGTTCAAGCGCCAACCTAGAAAAAGAAATTTAAAAAAGAAAAATTGGTTTAAATGTCAAAAGTTCTTAACAACTCTTATAGTGATAGCTTTCATGTTAAAATGCGAGTACACAATGGACCCATGGCACAGCGACAAAAGGCGTTGATAAAAAGTTCATTTCTAAGTGACAATATTATGGAGATTAAAGATTCAATCATTCAATTCATTTGTCGGCTTTAATTTCTACTGTCAACTTTTAGGATGCTCCCCTTAACAGATTAGATACTACAAGAAACTAAGAAGTCTTTCTGTTTAGCAGATATATTTTTTTTCTTCCCAGGCTTTATCTTCTCGTCCTTTGAAAAAGGGGTTGGTTTATTGCTAATCGTCTGAGGCAACCCTACAGGGTGATGTTGATGGGGATTGTTAGGTATTTCTTTTGGTCGGATAGAGCGATTTTCCTCTAAGGTGCTGGTTTTCCAAATATCACTTTTCAGACCCTTGTGTCACACTATCTCGCCATGGCAGGGAGATAAATAACTACAGTGATTGGTTGTAATTTGCTCCACAGATATCAACATTGCTTTTAACAGAATAGATACTAAAATGTAAGTAGAAGTCTTTGTGTTTTATTTTCGGATTATGTCAGGTACTGGGCAAATCCGAGCGGACACTTATAGAAACTCAGTTCGTAATATGCATTAGTACAGAATTTTGTAAATGAATTATTAGCCATTTACAGACCTTTTTTTCTTTTTTCCAAAAAGTGTGAAATTTATACCGAACCGCCCAATATTTTTAAAGTTGAACCAAATTTCAGTATTTGAAATATCCATCTTTGATTCTAACTAGCCAATTTATTTGTTGTCTCATGAATATAAAATCAAGAGTAGCCAGTGGTTGTGCCTTGTCATGCCTCGAGTCGTCATATAGATTAACTATTTTAACACACAAATAATAAAAATACAAGTCTGTTCTGAATAATATAATCTTTTTCGTTCTTATGTTTCTACTTTTTTGAGATGATGATTTAGAATTCATATTATTTGGATTCTTTGGGCTACTGTTCTCATCTCGAGTGTTATTTGCGCAACGTTTCTGCTGATGTAACCTCAGCCCTTCTTCAAGTGTATCTTGTTAAACTCAGCAATTTTTCTGTTGAACTTGGGGAATCTGCATAGAATTTCAAACGGAACCTTTTATTTAATCCATCAGGGGTGGGGGGGTAGCATGCTCACATTCTATCAGCTAAGTAATTCACGATTGTATTCCAAATATCAGCCACACTGAGAATTAAACATCAAATCATCAGAAGCGTGTTACTTAAAATTGAATTGCACTAAGCACTTTATCCAGGATGCCATGGGTCCTTGTGATGCTCAGCACACAATTGCGAATTATTTAGGACTTGTACGTCTAGAAAAAAATATAGATTTAAGGCTCCTAAGATCCATACTAGAATTGCAAGGATTCGTGTCATAATGGATAAAGTTCTTGATAAAATTCAGTTAAACTCTTTCAAAGGTTCAATCCTCAGTGTGAGCACACTTAAAATACAATTGCGAATTACTTAATTGGCTGAAAGAATGAGAATATGCTACTGAGGAATAAATAAAGGGTCGCATTCGAAATTCTGTGTAGATTCCCAAGTTTGACGGAAAGATTCTTCTACCTGGTCATGGCTGACGGAATGAAAGCAGGCTACCCCTATGGGTTGAATAAAGGATTTCATTCACAATTCCGTGCAGATTCTGGAGTTTGACAGAAAGATTTCAGAGTTCAACAAGATACACCTGAAGAAAGTCAAAATGTGAAAATAAAATAACACTCAAGATAAGAATCCAAATAATATGTAGATTCAGATGTAGATATTTCAGCATCGGTCACGGATTAATGAACCGATTTGTTTAAAAAAAAAAAAATATTTACAAATTATTATTTTAATGCATTATTATCAAAAAGGTGACAATTCATTTTATTACCAAAAAAAAAAAAAAAAAAAAAAAAGTGACAGGTCGTTAAGATAATTATGATCCTCACACCTTCCAAAATATGCCAACAATCCACCATAGTAAACCTTTCAGCTGCCATTACCTACTGTGACAGAAAGATTCTTCTACCTGATCATGGCTGACGGAATGAAAGTATGCTACCTCCATAGATTAAATAAAGGATTCCATTCATAATTCCATGCAGATTTCTAGAGTTTGACAGAAAAATTGCTGAATTCGGCAAGATATATGAAGAAGGTCAGAGGTTACATTGGCCAAAATGTTATGAACCTAATGATCAAGATGAAAACCAATTTCCAACAGGGAATAAAGACTGGAATAAAGAATGGAAAAAAGATCTTACCTGACCAAGTCAATGCCAAGCAACCTGGGTTGAGAAGAGTTATCTGCCCCTTCCAGACACATCTTTGTCCAAACTGCCGTACAACCTATGCATACACTGTGCTCATTGGACCCCATTTCTGCGCCCCAGGCCCAGGTCGGTTTGCTGAGGACAACGCTGTGAGTATGTTCGCTCTGATCTACCTCAAGCCAAGTACACTGAAAAGAAAATTTAGCCGATTAGTAATAATGGTTCCCGCAGCGTTGATAGGTTGGAGCAGGTGTATTTACGTTGAATAAGTACAAGAGCAGAAAGTTAATTGGAACACGCCTCGTGGAAAAACTTGTACAAAAATTACACGATGCAATATTTTGGAAGTAAATTTAACAGAGCAGTAATAATGGTTTTTGCTTTGTTGGATCGGGAGTACAGGGTGAAATGATTAAAATGGTCCCCCCAGAAAAGACAACATGATTCCATTTCTGTTTGATGAAAAGTAGTTTTCTTTTGTGTTGCAGACCATCTACTAGTTGGCTACAAATCCCAAGAGTGATAGGAGCCTTCTATCATGCCTGAAAGTAACACAATGTTCAACAAGCGAGATTGGAGATGCACCGCTGTACAACTCATGCGCTCTACCAATCCAAGTTATGACAACAGGACCATTTCCAGCATCCTCAAAATGCATCACTAGATTGCTATAAATAACAGGAATGTTCTCGGAGTGATGAAAACAAAATTTCCGGCCATGGTTATGATCTTTGATGTGGTTTTAAGTGAGGGCCACATCATGCCACCTCACATCTTCGAAATCGGCTTGAAAGTCAACACCAAGTGTACTTGGACCTGCTGAAGAGTGGGATGATCGCCTGGTACAATCAGGTGGCCGCTGGCAGACACTGGGTGTGGCAGCAGGACTTGATGTTGGCCTACAAGTCTAAAGAGACCCAGTCTTGGCTTCAGAAGGAGTACTACGATTTTGTACTCTTCTCTCACTGCCCCCTGCCTCTCTTCCCTGACCTGAACCCACTGGACTACTTCATTTGGTCATATGTTGAGAGCATCACCAGTATGACATCCTACAACACCAAAGCCAGCCTAATCGCTGCCATCCACAGAGTATTCAGTGATTGAGACTTAAGGCGACTATATTGAATAGATGTCAGCTCTACTACATAATCAAGTTACCTGAATTGATTTTTTTCAATAAAAGTTTTAAAATGATGCTGAAATGTTGTTTTCTTTAGGGCGACAAGTTTATCGTCCCACCCTGTATTTAAGTTGCAAAGGGATAAGAGCAGAAAGTTAACCGGAGCACATTCAGTGGAAATATTTGTGGAAAAAAAAAAAGAAGAAAGGCAGAAATGGAAAAGGTATTAAAGTTTTTAGTCAATTCTTTCAGCCATATTCATTTGATGTAAATAAGCTTTATTAAGCAAAACTGAACATGCTATAGAGTGAGGCATAGAAATACACAGAAAGATGGAATAACTGATAGAATTGTTCATAAAATTCACGATCCTTCATACAATCAACCCTATGTCTGGTACAATTTAGGTTGAAGAGGTACAAGAGCATAAAGTTAATTGGAGCACGCAACATTGAAGTACATGTAAAAAAAAAAAAAAGAAAAAAAAAAAGACATGCTGCTGTCTTTTTTTTTTTTTTTTTTTTTACATGTACTTCAATGTTGCGTGCTCCAATTAACTTTCTGCTCTTGTACCTCTTCAACCTAAATTGTACCAGACATAGGGTTGATTGTATGAAGGATCGTGAATTCCTCTCTCTCTCCTTTCCCCCCCCCCATTCCAAGGAGAGAGAGAGGAATGGGGGGAAAGGAGAGAGGAATGGGGGGGAAAGGAGAGAGAGGAAGGGGGAAGAGAGAGAGGAATGGGGGGGGGGAAGGAGAGAGAGGAATGGGGGGGAAAGGAGAGAGAGGAATGGGGGGAAAGGAGAGAGAGGAATGGGGGGGGAAAGGAGAGAGAGGAATGGGGGGAAAGGAGAGAGAGGAATGGGGGGGAAAGGAGAGAGAGGAATGGGGGGGAAAGGAGAGAGAGGAATGGGGGGGAAAGGAGAGAGAGGAATGGGGGGGAAAGGAGAGAGAGGAATGGGGGGGAAAGGAGAGAGAGAGGAATGGGGGGGGGAAGGAGAGAGAGGAATGGGGGGGGAAAGGAGAGAGAGGAATGGGGGGGGAAAGGAGAGAGAGGAATGGGGGGGAAAGGAGAGAGAGGAATGGGGAGAAAGGAGAGAGAGAGGAATGGGGGGGGGAAGGAGAGAGAGGAATGGGGGGAAAGGAGAGAGGGGAATGGGGGGGGAAAGGAGAGAGAGGAATGGGGGGGGAAAGGAGAGAGAGAGGAAGGGGGGAAAAGGAGAGAGAGAGGAATGGGGGGGGGGAAAGAGAGAGAGAGGAATGGGGGGAAAAGAGAGAGAGAGGAATGGGGGGAAAAGAGAGAGAGAGGAATGGGGGGGAAAGGAGAGAGAGGAATGGGGGGGGAAAGGAGAGAGAGGAATGGGGGGGGAAAGGAGAGAGAGGAATGGGGGGAAAGGAGAGAGAGGAATGGGGGGGAAAGGAGAGAGAGGAATGGGGGGGAAAGGAGAGAGAGGAATGGGGGGGAAAGGAGAGAGAGAGGAATGGGGGGGGGAAGGAGAGAGAGGAATGGGGGGGAAAGGAGAGAGGGGAATGGGGGGGGGAAAGGAGAGAGAGGAATGGGGGGGGAAAGGGAGAGAGAGAGGAAGGGGGGAAAAGGAGAGAGAGAGGAATGGGGGGGGGAAAGAGAGAGAGAGGAATGGGGGGAAAAGAGAGAGAGAGGAATGGGGGGGAAAGGAGAGAGAGGAATGGGGGGGAAAAGGAGAGAGAGAGGAATGGGGGGGGAAGGAGAGAGAGAGGAATGGGGGGGGGAAAAGAGAGAGAGAGGAATGGGGGGGGGAGGAGAGAGAGGAATGGGGGGGAAAGGAGAGAGAGGAATGGGGGGGAAGAGAGAGAGGAATGGGGGGGGGAAAGGGAGAGAGAGGAATGGGGGGGGAAGGAGAGAGAGAGGAATGGGGGGGAAAGGAGAGAGAGAGAGGAATGGGGGGAAAAGGAGAGAGAGAGGAATGGGGGGGGAAGGAGAGAGAGAGGAATGGGGGGGGGAAAGAGAGAGAGAGGAATGGGGGGGGGAGGAGAGAGAGGAATGGGGGGGGAAAAGGAGAGAGAGAGAGAGGAATGGGGGGGGAAAGGAGAGAGAGGAATGGGGGGGGAAGAGAGAGAGGAATGGGGGGGGAAAGGAGAGAGAGGAAATGGGGGGGGAAGGAGAGAGAGAGGAATGGGGGAAAAAGGAGAGAGAGAGAGGAATGGGGGAAAAGGAGAGAGAGAGAGAGAGAGGAATGGGGGGACAATGTGCTGCTGTCTTCTCTCTTTATGATCTACAAAACTATATTATTTTTATTTCACTCTGACGATCAGCTTTTCTGTGAGAAATTGTTCCGTTTGTTTTGATGTTTACTAAAAGGCATTAGAGTGCATGGGTTCCTATTTACAATGCCTCCCCACGGGACAGAATTAGACACCAGGGTCGTTTTTTTAACGTGGAGAAAAGGAACAAAAATAAAAAATTGTCTCAGTCGTGAAGGATTTCTCCTCCACTGACAGAGAACAAGAAATTGAAGTACAGCATCTGAAGAACAGATACTACACTTTGATCTTGTTTATATATTTTATTGAGAAAGAAAAAATTGAACATAAAAAAAAAACGTACAAAAAATTCAATTCAACAAAATTAGGCACAAGGCCCTACAAGAAATTGGGAGGGGGAGGGTACAGGGTCTTTTTGACTATGTAACAGATGAGACTTTAAAGTCTTACTCTTGACTGGCAACATTTACCAAAATACCTCAATCACTCTGTGGATCCTAATCTAACTAATAACCCCAGCGTTCAATGTAAAATTTAACTATGTACAATTTGTATATTCATTTCTGTATGTTGTGTGTGCATTTTTTTTTTTTTTTTTTTGTGTGTGTGTGTATGTGTGAGAAAATAAAGTTCGATTTCATTAGAAAGAGTTCTTGAATTAATTGGCATAAAATGTTCGTGGAGTGGGAAAAAACTAATGAAAGTGTTCATTTCAAAAATAAAGAAAAAACTACTAATGTGTTGTTAGTAAGACCCCCCTGTACTATTCTATGTGGCTAGATCCCCCACTGTTTTCCGGGGAACCGAAAACAAGCAGAGCATCCCTAATGGGGTTTGGGGAAGTGGCCTTAATGGAGGTGGGAGAAAATAAAGCAACGGATGGAGGGGGTAGGAAGGTGACCTCTGAGTAGGGGGATGACCGGGGGCATCAGAAAATAAAGATGAGGAGCAGGGGGGTTGGGCAGACTCAGAGGTTCTCTAATACCAAAAAATAAAATCAGGAACAGGATCTCATTTGTACCACCAGTCAAGAGTTACTTTACTGAACTTATAATGCTAACCTAGGCGGGATGGGTTCCGTAGGACCCAGCACCGCCCATGCCATGCCTAAGGAGAGAACACGTATTGAAACTTGGCTCCTCGACGGATGCACAAACTAGTGCTGTGCACCCACCTCTTGTCAAATTCCACTCTAGGCAACCTCTTCCAATCGCATCTGATCTTTACTTTAAGCAAATGTTTAAAGTAAACGATCAGATCCCGATCAGGAACAGATGTCCCTTCGTGGACCAACTTGAGGCGCGCGATCCAAATGGTCATGCGCGCTACTGCTAGGATCGCCAGGAAAACCAAACTTTCCTCCCTGGGGAACGGCGGCTCCATGTTGTACACAAAAGTTCCTACGTCGAGATCGAGCAGACACTCGGCATCGATGCGAGCTGTTACCCCCTCGACGTACTTTAATAGGGGCTGTATCCGGCTGCAACTAAAAAACGCGTGCTCGATTGTTTCGGGCTCGCGTTCGTCACAGCACGGACAGAAGCGACTGGTATGTTCTTTATACCGGAAAAGTACGTCGAAGAGGGGCAGCGCATTTCGGACCAGTCGCCAAGTCAGGGAGAATTCCGAATTATTCAGAACCTCCCGTCCCGGTGCCCAACACCATTGAGAACGGACAACCTCCATCGACCATCCCATCCGCCTACAAAGTGGATCCTTCGCGGTCCCCTCCACTAAATCCCGATACAGTTTCTTCCTTGGCTGATCGAGGACATTGGTCCCCGGCAAAGCTCTAAGAGCGGTTCGGCATTCGGAGAAGAACTTGGACTCCCCCTTCGGTCTACGACGACCTTCTACCGAAGGGTTGGGTTTGAGATTGGGAAACGAGTTCTCAACCACAGGGACCCAAGGAGCGTCTCCTTCAAGCGAACGACCCAGGAAAGCCAATCTCTCAGCGTTTCTATGACACAAGAGACTGGGCTGACCCAGGCCTCCCTCGCTCGGACTTTGAACACAGACCTCTCTGCAGACATAATGCTTACCCTCGTTCCACAAAAGTGAATCGAGGCGCCCTTGTAAGCGGGTTAGTCGTTCTGCAGGGAGAGGAAGTACAGACAAACGGTAAAGGATGAGCGGAAAGACGTATGTAGCACACGCCTCCGCCCGACCCTTCAAGGACAATTTCCTTCCAATCCAAGTCTTTACTGACGATTTGACCTTAGACTGTACTTCCGACCAATTCTTTTCCAGCTGAAGTCCCGGTCCAAACCAGACACCGAGAATGCAGACCGGTCCATCGGTCCAGCTGAAAATACCTGGAAGCGAGTTTACCCCGGTCCAGGCCCCCAACCGCAGGCCAACAGACTTGCTACGGTTGAAGATGGCCCCTGTTACTTCTTCGTATCGAGCGAGCGCCTCGACCACCGCTTGAACGTCCGTGAGGCAAGACACGAACACGGTGACGTCATCGGCGAACGCGGAAACCCTGGCTCGTGTGCCTCCAGGGAGAGCTATTCCGCGCAGGACTGGTGTAGCCGCCTCGTCCCTTAACTTGCGAAGGAGGGGTTCCAACGCCAGGACATACAACAGAGGCGACAGCGGACAACCCTGTCGCACCGACCGAGAGACAGCGAATGACTCCGACAGCTTACCGTTGATCTGCACCGCTACCGTCGGCCTGTCATACAGAACAAAGATCCACTTGCGGAAGTCCGGATTAAATCCGGCGGCCTCTAGCACAGATCCTAGGAACCGATGGTCGACCCTATCGAATGCCTTGGACTGATCCAAACTGATCAGCGCGGCTTCGGCGTCGTCTTCTGTCCCCTCTATGATCGAGCGTATCAAGTGCAAATTGTCTTGAATCGATCTCCCCTTCACAGCATAAGTCTGGTCCGGTTCGATCAAGTCAGTGATGACAACCTGCAAGCGATTCACAAGAATCTTTGCCAAAATTTTTAACTCTGTGTTTAGCAGAGTCAAGGGCCTAAAATCATCAAAGTTTTTCCTCCCACCATGCCGTTGACCTTTCCTCAGCAATGTGATCACACCCTTGGTCACCTGTCCAGGGATGGAACCCTGGGCAAACCAATGGTTGAACATATCCTTCAGAATAGGGACCAACATGGGCGACAGCCTCAAGTAAAACTCGTAGGGTAAACCATCAAGCCCCGGGGATTTGTTATAGCCGACCTGCTTCAACGCAGTAATGACCTCATGTTCAGTAATAAGACCATCACAGCTAGCCGCCCGAGCCGCCGTGAGGCGGGGCGAGTCAGCCAAATAGCTGCCAAACTCATCAACCCTGAGTCCGGGTAGTTGGGTGAAGCGCACCGATAGATGCTCCCGAAACCCCTCGCAGATCTCCCGAGTCGATACTAAGGGGTGTCCTTCCAGGTTATGTACTTTACGAATGTACCCATCCGAACCGCGCCTTAAAGCAGCCTTACGCTCAACAGCGTCAACATTCACAGCCTCGTTAGAAACTTTCTTTAACCTAGCCCTAACTACTTGACCTTCATACCGCTCGCTAGCCAAGCGGTTGAGATCTTGTTTAGCTAGTGCTAACTCTAGGGGGTCCTCCCCCTCCACCGCCCGGGTCAGCTTATCCTCTAAACGCTTCTTTGCCTTAGCCTTATCTATCGCGAGGCGTTGGCTATACTGGACAGAGAAGCGCCTAATTTTGGCCTTGAGACTAACCCACCACTTACTCCCTGTAACCGCCCCCACTAAAGCCCGCTGAATTAGCTCAGTGACCTTCAACCGGTAGTCCTCCAGCTCCAACAAGGTGCTGTTGAACTTCCAGTATCCAGCCAGTTTAGGCCTAGCACTTAAGTTCAAACGGGCCATAACAAGTTTATGGTCCGAGTGTCCTAGCAAGTGGAACGTGGGGCAAGATAGGAAGTCTACATCGCCTCTTCTAACTAACATCCGATCCAAGTAAGTGCTTGGATGGGAAGGCACTACAGGATGCCACGTCCACATCTCCCGCCCCGGATGATCCAGATGAAATCTGTCGACGAGATCGCACGAGGCCATCAGGTCAGACAGACTGCTGTCACACCACGCCGACCCGCTAGTCCCCCCGACCTTATCTATTTTGGGATCAAGGATTGCATTCCAATCCCCCATTAAAACTAACCGTTCCGGATCCACTAAGAAGCCCTCCAACCATCGAAAAAAGGTTGCCCTCTCTACAGCAGCATTGGGAGCATAAACAGCAACAATCCGAAAAACACTACAATTAACAGCAACATCAACAACAAGCGCCCGCCCGTCCTCGCCTGCGTGAACAACATTCACCGACGCTGACAGGGTGCGACTCACTAGCAAGGAGATTCCACGACTATAGGTATTGCCATATGCTGAGTAGACATCGTAATCGTTTACCAGCACCTGACAATCCCCGTCACAAACAAAGTGGGTCTCCTGGATAGCGGCAATATCTACCTTGAGGGACACCAAGTCTCTCACAACGCGCGAGGCCTTGCTTCGACACCTGATGCCCCTCACATTCAATGTAGCCAAGTTCAAAGCACTGTCACAGACGGGTCTGAAATCCTGGGCAGTGAGGACATGGCAGGCCTGGCCAAGGCTGCCGGTAAGTAAATCCGATGAAGGTGATCCATCCTTGGCCACGCCCCCCACGTCCAGGGGGAAGGTTAGTTTGAGTGCCCTGTATAGCGATGGGTGTACATACATGGGGATTCTACCCTCACATTTAAAGAAAATGTTGGTCAGCGAAGGATGGTCCCTATCCACCAGCTGCTGGCCTGGGATCGCATTCTTCGCTGCCTTAATCATTGCCCACATTCCTCCAGTCCTAGCGTCCTTGTTGACCCTAACGAAAGTGGTCAACAAGGGAGCGTCCTTGAATTTAGTGGGGTCTGTTACTAGGTCTCCACCGACTTTTTCAAAGTTTTTAAGTTTATTGTACCGGACCTTCTGTTGTCCTTTAAGGTCCGGAGCCGGTTGGAGAGGGTCTGTTTCACAAATCCTGCTTCCTGGCAGGAAGGGGAGCTTTTTGGTCCGTTCAGTGCGGACTTTGGGAGTGGGGGAGGGGATCTCTTTTGGTTGATGGGGAGGCTGAGCGCTTGGGGAGGGGGTAGCCTGCTCGTTTTCTTCTTTTTGGCTCCTGTCACGGGATGAGGGGCGGGAAGAGTTTCTTGGGGCCTTTATAGGAGAGGGGGAAGGTTGTTCGGGTTGCTGGGGTGTTGGGATCACAGGGGGCTCATCCTGTGTTTTTGTTGCGAGGGAGTCCTTCTCAGTCTCAGTGGGGGTAGGAGGGTTTGCACGTGTCTTGCGGCTTTTCCTCCTCCTGGCCCTCCTGATCTCTGTTGCGCTCAAGGCCATAGAGACTGTTGTTGTCTCTTCCTCTGCCTCTGACGCGGCCTCCTCCTCAGATTCTGGTAGTTTCCTTTTGTTTGAGGAGGAGGGTGTCTGTGTGTCCATTTTCTCCGTCTCGCTCTTCGGTTGTTCATGGTCTTGGGTGACTGTCTGCAAGGATGGCTGTTTGTTGATCTTGCCTTTCTTTACAACCGTCACCCAGCCTGTCGGTGCCTCTGGAGGATTTGCGGCCGGCGCGGGAGCAGCAGCTTGATTTGTTGTCACGCTTGTTCCCGCCGCTTTTGTGGGCTTCTTCTCTCCATTCCTCTTTGGACAGTCCTTCGCCATATGCCCTTGTTGTGTGCACAGCCAGCAATGAGGCCTCCTCCCTTCCACTATAAGGGAGAGTGTCCACTCTCCGAACTTGAGTGTGGCTGGGATGGCGTAGAATCCAGCTTTGTCCAGGACCATCTGTACTTTGTAGTCCCCGGTCATGATGTTTCTTAATCCGCGGACCGGGGTGACTTCCTCTATGTCTCCATACTGGCTTAGGATAGCCACCAGTTGTTTGGCCTCCATATAGCAGGGGACGTTTAGAGCAGAAACATTTGCTCTCCTCTTGTTCATATAGATGGGTTGGAGCTTTATGTTCCTGCTCTGATGGCAGGTCCTGGACAGCCTGACTGCGTCTTCGGAGGTGGGGAGCAGAACATCCCACTGTGCGTAACTCCTTCTACAGATGTAGTTGGCGGGAATGTTCTGCTCCAGCAACACGTTCATCATGGTGTCCTTGTTGACGCCCGTCAGACCCCTTGTCTTGGTGTCTGAAGTTATCAGCGAGAGCACTCTTTTCTCCAGAACTTCCACTTGACCCGGGAGGGGTTGGATGTTGTTCCCCTGGGTATACTCCTTGTAAGTGGAGTCGAAGAGTGCTCTGTAGTCTTCGGGCGTCAACTTCCCTTGCTGCTCTTTGGGGCACCATGCCGGTCCTCCATCCTGGTGGGTGTCAGCTGGACTCGGGTTGGGGGGCATAGCTGGTGTTGTGGGGCTCTCCATTGTTATGGGCATTTTTGGTTTCGGAACGGGGCCGTTACCAGGCAAAGTAGGCCATAGTGTCTTTGGCGTTGTTTCGTCCTGGCTTGGTTTGCTCTCCGGGCCGCTCCCCTTTCTTATTTTCTTCCTTTGCTGGGTGGCTGTCCCCTTGGGGGATGGAGGTGTCTCCCCTTCTGGTGCCGTGTTCCCAGCTGGAGCCTTGGTGGGTACTGTCAAGGGTGTCTCTCCTTCCAGCTTGCTTTTGTTACCACTGGCCGGAGAGTCACCCCTTTTCCGTATTTGGTCCTCTTGGGGAGTGTTGGGGGCCAATCACTGTCTTCCCCGCCGAATAGTGAGCAGATGGAGGCTATTACGTCTTCATCCAGCGCCTCGGTTTGGTCCGCGGTGCTGATTTCCTCCTTTTCTGTTGGGGAGTCGCCCTTTGGGGGAGTGGGGGATGGGTTCCCCGGTCTTCCTCCCTTGGTTCTGCCAGCCTGGGGTGCAGCTGGTTGACTGGGTTCTGCACTTTCCCCAGCTAGTGACTTAACGGCAGCTTTTTCCGCTGGGTTGCCCTCGTGGGGAGCGGTTGCAGGTGCTTTTTGGGGGGTCGCCGCGGGCTGCGGCCCTAACCTCCCGCTTTCTTCCAAGGTCGCCGCGCGCCGGGGCCCTACCTTGTTTCCTGGCGCCGTCTCGCCGGGAGATGCATCAGCTCCCTCACATAGGGAGTCGTTCGCAGTTGAGATGCTGCGCATTTGGGGTGACGTACCCCTCCTGCCTGGCATCGTGGCGGTTGCACTGGCCGCTGGCGCGGACCAAAGTGTAGTGGGGGAAAAGAAAACCCAGGGGAATGGAGGGGGAGGAGCGGACTTTGAAGAAATTAGAGTTTTTGACTTCCCCTCACGGGGATGTTGGGTTAGCAGCTCAGATCCCCCCGCGAGGGGGGAGAGCAGAGAAGAAAGACGCAGTGGGTGCTAGCGGGTCAGAGTGCCGCGTCGCAATTAAGAGAGAGAGGGGATAGGCATCCCTGCCCACAGAGGGGAGCAGAAACGAAGCACCCGCCCTACCCCACGTCACCCTACCCACTAACTTACCCCAACGGAAGCGAGAAAGAGAACCCTGTCTGCTCGATCCACTGGGAGAGCAGTGAAGATAGACAAAGTTTGGGCCTGGCAGGTCAGAGTGCTGCTCAGGCAATTAAGTGTGGAGAAATTAGACCATCCCAGTCTCGAGAAGTGAAACCGAAACGAAGAAAAAACAACATGCAAAAACAACAAATGAGAAAAGAAGGTCTCAACTACCAGCGATAGTCCCGAGATTCCAGTCTCCCAAAAGAGGGGATCGGTTTCCGGGTCCAAGCTCCCACAAATGTGGAGTCGGTCCTCTAGGTCCTGACTCCCCAAAGGAGGGGGTCGGTCCTTGCTAACAAAGGTTAGTAAGAAAAAACACCTTAACCTAGCCCGAAAGCCCGGTGGTGGGTCAAGTTTAGTAACTGAGAGAACAGATACTACACTTTGATCTTGTTTATATATTTTATTGAGAAAGAAAAAATTGAACATAAAAAACGAACAAAAAATTCAATTCAACAAAATTAGGCACAAGGCCCTACAAGAAATTGGGAGGGGGAGGGTACAGGGTCTTTTTGACTATGTAACAGATGAGACTTTGAAGTCTTACTCTTGACTGGCAACATTTACCAAAATACCTCAATCACTCTGTGGATCCTAATCTAACTAATAACCCCAGCGTTCAATGTAAAATTTAACTATTTACAATTTGTATATTCATTTCTGTATGTTGTGTGTGCATTTTTTTTTTTTTTTTTTTTTGTGTGTGTGTATGTGTGAGAAAATAAAGTTCGATTTCATTAGAAAGAGTTCTTGAATTAATTGGCGTAAAATGTTCGTGGAGTGGGAAAAAACTAATGAAAGTGTTCATTTCAAAAATAAAGAAAAAACTACTAATGTGTTGTTAGTAAGACCCCCCTGTACTATTCTATGTGGCTAGATCCCCCACTGTTTTCCGGGGAACCGAAAACAAGCAGAGCATCCCTAATGGGGTTTGGGGAAGTCGCCTTAATGGAGGTGGGAGAAAATAAAGCAACGGATGGAGGGGGTAGGAAGGTGACCTCTGAGTAGGGGGATGACCGGGGGCATCAGAAAATAAAGATGAGGAGCAGGGGGGTTGGGCAGACTCAGAGGTTCTCTAATACCAAAAAATAAAATCAGGAACAGGATCTCATTTGTACCACCAGTCAAGAGTTACTTTACTGAACTTATAATGCTAACCTAGGCGGGATGGGGTCCGTAGGACCCAGCACCGCCCATGCCATGCCTAAGGAGGGAACACATATTGAAACTTGGCTCCTCGACGGATGCACAAACTAGTGCTGTGCACCCACCTCTTGTCAAATTCCACTCTAGGCAACCTCTTCCAATCGCATCTGATCTTTACTTTAAGCAAATGTTTAAAGTAAACGATCAGATCCCGATCAGGAACAGATGTCCCTTCGTGGACCAACTTGAGGCGCGCGATCCAAATGGTCATACGCGCTACTGCTAGGATCGCCAGGAAAACCAAACTTTCCTCCCTGGGGAACGGCGGCTCCATGTTGTACACAAAAGTTCCTACGTCGAGATCGAGCAGACACTCGGCATCGATGCGAGCTGTTACCCCCTCGACGTACTTTAATAGGGGCTGTATCCGGCTGCAACTAAAAAACGCGTGCTCGATTGTTTCGGGCTCGCGTTCGTCACAGCACAGACAGAAGCGGCTGGTATGTTCTTTATACCGGAAAAGTACGTCGAAGAGGGGCAGCGCATTTCGGACCAGTCGCCAAGTCAGGGAGAATTCCGAGTTATTCAGAATCTCCCGTCCCGGCGCCCAACGCCATTGAGAACGGACAACCTCCATCGACCATCCCATCCGCCTACAAAGTGGATCCTTCGCGGTCCCCTCCACTAAATCCCGATACAGTTTCTTCCTTGGCTGATCGAGGACATTGGTCCCCGGCAAAGCTCTAAGAGCGGTTCGGCATTCGGAGAAGAACTTGGACTCCCCCTTCGGTCTACGACGACCTTCTACCGAAGGGTTGGGTTTGAGATTGGGAAACGAGTTCTCAACCACAGGGACCCAAGGAGCGTCTCCTTCAAGCGAACGACCCAGGAAAGCCAATCTCTCGGCGTTTCTATGACACAAGAGACTGGGCTGACCCAGGCCTCCCTCGCTCGGATTTTGAACACAGACCTCTCTGCAGACATAATGCTTACCCTCGTTCCACAAAAGTGAATCGAGGCGCCCTTGTAAGCGGGTTAGTCGTTCTGCAGGGAGAGGAAGTACAGACAAACGGTAAAGGATGAGCGGAAAGACGTATGTAGCACACGCCTCCGCCCGACCCTTCAAGGACAATTTCCTTCCAATCCAAGTCTTTACTGACGATTTGACCTTAGACTGTACTTCCGACCAATTCTTTTCCAGCTGAAGTCCCGGTCCAAACCAGACACCGAGAATGCGGACCGGTCCATCGGTCCAGCTGAAAATACCTGGAAGCGAGTTTACCCCGGTCCAGGCCCCCAACCGCAGGCCAACAGACTTGCTACGGTTGAAGATGGCCCCTGTTACTTCTTCGTATCGAGCGAGCGCCTCGACCACCGCTTGAACGTCCGTGAGGCAAGACACGAACACGGTGACGTCATCGGCGAACGCGGAAACCCTGGCTCGTGTGCCTCCAGGGAGAGCTATTCCGCGCAGGACTGGTGTAGCCGCCTCGTCCCTTAACTTGCGAAGGAGGGGTTCCAACGCCAGGACATACAACAGAGGCGACAGCGGACAACCCTGTCGCACCGACCGAGAGACAGCGAATGACTCCGACAGCTTACCGTTGATCTGCACCGCTACCGTCGGCCTGTCATACAGAACAAAGATCCACTTGCGGAAGTCCGGATTAAATCCGGCGGCCTCTAGCACAGATCCTAGGAACCGATGGTCGACCCTATCGAATGCCTTGGACTGATCCAAACTGATCAGCGCGGCTTCGGCGTCGTCTTCTGTCCCCTCTATGATCGAGCGTATCAAGTGCAAATTGTCTTGAATCGATCTCCCCTTCACAGCATAAGTCTGGTCCGGTTCGATCAAGTCAGTGATGACAACCTGCAAGCGATTCGCAAGAATCTTTGCCAAAATCTTTAACTCTGTGTTTAGCAGAGTCAAGGGCCTAAAATCATCAAAGTTTTCCCTCCCACCATGCCGTTGACCTTTCCTCAGCAATGTGATCACACCCTTGGTCACCTGTCCAGGGATGGAACCCTGGGCAAACCAATGGTTGAACATATCCTTCAGAATAGGGACCAACATGGGCGACAGCCTTAAGTAAAACTCGTAGGGTAGACCATCAAGCCCCGGGGATTTGTTATAGCCGACCTGCTTCAACGCAGTAATGACCTCATGTTCAGTAATAAGACCATCACAGCTAGCCGCCCGAGCCGCCGTGAGGCGGGGCGAGTCAGCCAAATAGCTGCCAAACTCATCAACCCTGAGTCCGGGTAGTTGGGTGAAGCGCACCGATAGATGCTCCCGAAACCCCTCGCAGATCTCCCGAGTCGATACTAAGGGGTGTCCTTCCAGGTTATGTACTTTACGAATGTACCCATCCGAACCGCGCCTTAAAGCAGCCTTACGCTCAACAGCGTCAACATTCACAGCCTCGTTAGAAACTTTGTTTAACCTAGCCCTAACTACTTGACCTTCATACCGCTCGCTAGCCAAGCGGTTGAGATCTTGTTTAGCTAGTGCTAACTCTAGGGGGTCTCCCCCCTCCACCGCCCGGGTCAGCTTATCCTCTAAACGCTTCTTTGCCTTAGCCTTATCTATCGCGAGGCGTTGGCTATACTGGACAGAGAAGCGCCTAATTTTGGCCTTGAGACTAACCCACCACTTACTCCCTGTAACCGCCCCCACTAAAGCCCGCTGAATTAGCTCAGTGACCTTCAACCGGTAGTCCTCCAGCTCCAACAAGGTGCTGTTGAACTTCCAGTATCCGGCCAGTTTAGGCCTAGCGCTTAAGCTCAAACGGGCCATAACAAGTTTATGGTCCGAGTGTCCTAGCAAGTGGAACGTGGGGCAAGATAGGAAGTCTACATCGCCTCTTCTAACTAACATCCGATCCAAGTAAGTGCTTGGATGGGAAGGCACTACAGGATGCCACGTCCACATCTCCCGCCCCGGATGATCCAGACGAAATCTGTCGACGAGATCGCACGAGGCCATCAGGTCAGACAGACTGCTGTCACACCACGCCGACCCGCTAGTCCCCCCGACCTTATCTATTTTGGGATCAAGGATTGCATTCCAATCCCCCATTAAAACTAACCGTTCCGGATCCACTAAGAAGCCCTCCAACCGTCGAAAAAAGGTTGCCCTCTCTACAGCAGCATTGGGAGCATAAACAGCAACAATCCGAAAAACACTACAATTAACAGCAACATCAACAACAAGCGCCCGCCCGTCCTCGCCTGCGTGAACAACATTCACCGACGCTGACAGGGTGCGACTCACTAGCAAGGAGATTCCACGACTATAGGTATTGCCATATGCTGAGTAGACATCGTAATCGTTTACCAGCACCTGACAATCCGCGTCACAAACAAAGTGGGTCTCCTGGATAGCGGCAATATCTACCTTGAGGGACACCAAGTCTCTCACAACGCGCGAGGCCTTGCTTCGACACCTGATGCCCCTCACATTCAATGTAGCCAAGTTCAAAGACATGATCACTTACCTCAAGCACTGTCACAGACGGGTCTGAAATCCTGGGCAGTGAGGACATGGCAGGCCTGGCCAAGGCTGCCGGTAAGTAAATCCGATGAAGGTGATCCATCCTTGGCCACGCCCCCCACGTCCAGGGGGAAGGTTAGTTTGAGTGCCCTGTATAGCGATGGGTGTACATACATGGGGATTCTACCCTCACATTTAAAGAAAATGTTGGTCAGTGAAGGATGGTCCCTATCCACCAGCTGCTGGCCTGGGATCGCATTCTTCGCTGCCTTAATCATTGCCCACATTCCTCCAGTCCTACCGTCCTTGTTGACCCTAACGAAAGTGGTCAACAAGGGAGCGTCCTTGAATTTAGTGGGGTCTGTTACTAGGTCTCCACCGACTTTTTCAAAGTTTTTGAGTTTATTGTACCGGACCTTCTGTTGTCCTTTAAGGTCCGGAGCCGGTTGGAGAGGGTCTGTTTCACAAATCCTACTTCCTGGCAGAAAGGGGAGCTTTTTGGTCCGTTCAGTGCGGACTTTGGGAGTGGGGGAGGGGACCTCTTTTGGTTGATGGGGAGGCTGAGCGCTTGGGGAGGAGGTAGCCTGCTCGTTTTCTTCTTTTTGGCTCCTGTCACGGGATGAGGGGCGGGAAGAGTTTCTTGGGGCCTTTATAGGAGAGGGGGAAGGTTGTTCGGGTTGCTGGGGTGTTGGGATCACAGGGGGCTCATCCTGTGTTGTTGTTGCGAGGGAGTCCTTCTCAGTCTCAGTGGGGGTAGGAGGGTTTGCGCGTGTCTTGCGGCTTTTCCTCCTCCTGGCCCTCCTGATCTCTGTTGCGCTCAGGGCCATAGAGACTGTTGTTGTCTCTTCCTCTGCCTCTGACGCGGCCTCCTCCTCAGATTCTGGTAGTTTCCTCTTGTTTGAGGAGGAGGGTGTCTGTGTGTCCATTTTCTCCGTCTCGCTCTTCGGTTGTTCTTGGTCTTGGGTGACTGTCTGCAAGGATGGCTGTTTGTTGATCTTGCCTTTCTTTACGACCGTCACCCAGCCTGTCGGTGCCTCTGGAGGATTTGCGGCCGGCGCGGGAGCAGCGGCTTGATTTGTTGTCACGCTTGTTCCCGCCGCTTTTGTGGGCTTCTTCCCTCCATTCCTCTTTGGACAGTCCTTCGCCATATGCCCTTGTTGTGTGCACAGCCAGCAATGAGGCCTCCTCCCTTCCACTATAAGGGAGAGTGTCCACTCTCCGAACTTGAGTGTGGCTGGGATGGCGTAGAATCCAGCCTTGTCCAGGACCATCTGTACTTTGTAGTCCCCGGTCATGATGTTTCTTAATCCGCGGACCGGGGTGACTTCCTCTACGTCTCCATACTGGCTTAGGATAGCCCCCAGTTGTTTGGCCTCCATATAGCAGGGGACGTTTAGAGCAGAAACATTTGCTCTCCTCTTGTTCATATAGATGGGTTGGAGCTTTATGTTCCTGCTCTGATGGCAGGTCCTGGACAGCCTGACTGCGTCTTCGGAGGTGGGGAGCAGAACATCCCACTGTGCGTAACTCCTTCTACAGATGTAGTTGGCGGGAATGTTCTGCTCCAGCAACACGTTCATCATGGTGTCCTTGTTGACGCCCGTCAGACCCCTTGTCTTGGTGTCTGAAGTTATCAGCGAGAGCACTCTTTTCTCCAGAACTTCCACTTGACCCGGGAGGGGTTGGATGTTGTTCCCCTGGGTATACTCCTTGTAAGTGGAGTCGAAGAGTGCTCTGTAGTCTTCGGGCGTCAACTTCCCTTGCTGCTCTTTGGGGCACCATGCCGGTCCTCCATCCTGGTGGGTGTCAGCTGGACTCGGGTTGGGGGGCGTAGCTGGTGTTGTGGGGCTCTCCATTGTCATGGGCATTTTTGGTTTCGGAACTGGCCCGTTACCAGGCAAAGTAGGCCATTGTGTTTTTGGCGTTGTTTCGTCCTGGCTTGGTTTGCTCTCCGGGCCGCTCCCCTTTCTTATTTTCTTCCTTTGCTGGGTGGCTGTCCCCTTAGGGGATGGAGGTGTCTCCCCTTCTGGTGCCGTGTTCCCAGCTGGAGCCTTGGTGAGTACTGTCAAGGGTGTCTCTCCTTCCAGCTTGCTTTTGTTACCACTGGCCGGAGAGTCACCCCTTTACGTATTTGGTCCTCTTGGGGAGTGTTGGGGGGCCAATCACTGTCTTCCCCGCCGAATAGTGAGCAGATGGAGGCTATTACGTCTTCATCCAGCGCCTCGGTTTGGTCCGCGGTGCTGTTTTCCTCCTTTTCTGTTGGGGAGTCGCCCTTTGGGGGAGCGGGGGATGGGTTCCCCGGTCTTCCTCCCTTGGTTCTGCCGTCCTGGGGTGCAGCTGGTTGGCTGGGTTCTGCACTTTCCCCAGCTAGTGACTTAACGGCAGCTTTTTCCGCTGGGTTGCCCTCATGGGGAGCGGTTGCAGGTGCTTTTTGGGGGGGTCGCCGCGGGCTGCGGCCCTACCCTCCCGCTTTCTTCCAAGGTCGCCGCGCGCCGGGGCCCTACCTTGTTTCCTGGCGCCGTCTCGCCGGGAGATGCATCAGCTCCCTCACATAGGGAGTCGTTCGCAGTTGAGATGCTGCGCATTTGGGGTGACGTACCCCTCCTGCCTGGCATCGTGGCGGTTGCACTGGCCGCTGGCGCAGACCAAAGTGTAGTGGGGGAAAAGAAAACCCAGGGGAATGGAGGGGGAGGAGCGGACTTTGAAGAAATTAGAGTTTTTGACTTCCCCTCACGGGGATGTCGGGTAAGCAGCTCAGATCCCCCCGCGAGGGGGGAGAGCAGAGAAGAAAGACGCAGTGGGTGCTAGCGGGTCAGAGTGCCGCGTCGCAATTAAGAGAGAGAGGGGATAGGCATCCCTGCCCACAGAGGGGAGCAGAAACGAAGCACCCGCCCTACCCCACGTCACCCTACCCACTAACTTACCCCAACGGAAGCGAGAAAGAGAACCCTGTCTGCTCGATCCACTGGGAGAGCAGCGAAGATAGACAAAGTTTGGGCCTGGCAGGTCAGAGTGCTGCTCAGGCAATTAAGTGTGGAGAAATTAGACCATCCCAGTCTCGAGAAGTGAAACCGAAACGAAGAAAAAACAACATGCAAAAACAACAAATGAGAAAAGAAGGTCTCAACTACCAGCGATAGTGGTGTTGGTCCCGAGATTCCAGTCTCCCAAAAGAGGGGATCGGTTTCCGGGTCCAAGCTCCCACAAATGTGGAGTCGGTCCTCTAGGTCCTGACTCCCCAAAGGAGGGGGTCGGTCCTTGCTAACAAAGGTTAGTAAGAAAAAACACCTTAACCTAGCCCGAAAGCCCGGTGGTGGGTCAAGTTTAGTAACTGAGAGAACAGATACTACACTTTGATCTTGTTTATATATTTTATTGAGAAAGAAAAAATTGAACATAAAAAACGTACAAAAAATTCAATTCAACAAAATTAGGCACAAGGCCCTACAAGAAATTGGGAGGGGGAGGGTACAGGGTCTTTTTGACTACGTAACAGATGAGACTTTGAAGTCTTACTCTTGACTGGCAACATTTACCAAAATACCTCAATCACTCTGTGGATCCTAATCTAACTAATAACCCCAGCGTTCAATGTAAAATTTAACTATGTACAATTTGTATATTCATTTCTGTATGTTGTGTGTGCATTTTTTTTTTTTTTTTTTTTTTTTTTTTTTTTTGTGTGTGTGTATGTGTGAGAAAATAAAGTTCGATTTCATTAGAAAGAGTTCTTGAATTAATTGGCATAAAATGTTCGTGGAGTGGGAAAAAACTAATGAAAATGTTCATTTCAAAAATAAGGAAAATCTACTAATGTGTTGTTAGTAAGACCCCCCCTGTACTATTCTATGTGGCTAGATCCCCCACTGTTTTCCGGGGAACCGAAAACAAGCAGAGCATCCCTAATGGGGTTTGGGGAAGTCGCCTTAATGGAGGTGGGAGAAAATAAAGCAACGGATGGAGGGGGTAGGAAGGTGACCTCTGAGTAGGGGGATGATCGGGGGCATCAGAAAATAAAGATGAGGAGCAGGGGGGGTTGGGCAGACTCAGAGGTTCTCTAATACCAAAAAATAAAATCAGGAACAGGATCTCATTTGTACCACCAGTCAAGAGTTACTTTACTGAACTTATAATGCTAACCTAGGCGGGATGGGGTCCGTAGGACCCAGCACCGCCCATGCCATGCCTAAGGAGGGAACACGTATTGAAACTTGGCTCCTCGACGGATGCACAAACTAGTGCTGTGCACCCACCTCTTGTCAAATTCCACTCTAGGCAACCTCTTCCAATCGCATCTGATCTTTACTTTAAGCAAATGTTTAAAGTAAACGATCAGATCCCGATCAGGAACAGATGTCCCTTCGTGGACCAACTTGAGGCGCGCGATCCAAATGGTCATGCGCGCTACTGCTAGGATCGCCAGGAAAACCAAACTTTCCTCCCTGGGGAACGGCGGCTCCATGTTGTACACAAAAGTTCCTACGTCGAGATCGAGCAGACACTCGGCATCGATGCGAGCTGTTACCCCCTCGACGTACTTTAATAGGGGCTGTATCCGGCTGCAACTAAAAAATGCGTGCTCGATTGTTTCGGGCTCGCGTTCGTCACAGCACGGACAGAAGCGGCTGGTATTTTCTTTATACCGGAAAAGTACGTCGAAGAGGGGCAGCGCATTTCGGACCAGTCGCCAAGTCAGGGAGAATTCCGAGTTATTCAGAATCTCCCGTCCCGGCGCCCAACGCCATTGAGAACGGACAACCTCCATCGACCATCCCATCCGCCTACAAAGTGGATCCTTCGCGGTCCCCTCCACTAAATCCCGATACAGTTTCTTCCTTGGCTGATCGAGGACATTGGTCCCCGGCAAAGCTCTAAGAGCGGTTCGGCATTCGGAGAAGAACTTGGACTCCCCCTTCGGTCTACGACGACCTTCTACCGAAGGGTTGGGTTTGAGGTTGGGAAACGAGTTCTCAACCACAGGAACCCAAGGAGCGTCTCCTTCAAGCGAACGACCCAGGAAAGCCAATCTCTCGGCGTTTCTATGACACAAGAGACTGGGCTGACCCAGGCCTCCCTCGCTCGGATTTTGAACACAGACCTCTCTGCAGACATAATGCTTACCCTCGTTCCACAAAAGTGAATCGAGGCGCCCTTGTAAGCGGGTTAGTCGTTCTGCAGGGAGAGGAAGTACAGACAAACGGTAAAGGATGAGCGGAAAGACGTATGTAGCACACGCCTCCGCCCGACCCTTCAAGGACAATTTCCTTCCAATCCAAGTCTTTACTGACGATTTGACCTTAGACTGTACTTCCGACCAATTCTTTTCCAGCTGAAGTCCCGGTCCAAACCAGACACCGAGAATGCGGACCGGTCCATCGGTCCAGCTGAAAATACCTGGAAGCGAGTTTACCCCGGTCCAGGCCCCCAACCGCAGGCCAACAGACTTGCTACGGTTGAAGATGGCCCCTGTTACTTCTTCGTATCGAGCGAGCGCCTCGACCACCGCTTGAACGTCCGTGAGGCAAGACACGAACACGGTGACGTCATCGGCGAACGCGGAAACCCTGGCTCGTGTGCCTCCAGGGAGAGCTATTCCGCGCAGGACTGGTGTAGCCGCCTCGTCCCTTAACTTGCGAAGGAGGGGTTCCAACGCCAGGACATACAACAGAGGCGACAGCGGACAACCCTGTCGCACCGACCGAGAGACAGCGAATGACTCCGACAGCTTACCGTTGATCTGCACCGCTACCGTCGGCCTGTCATACAGAACAAAGATCCACTTGCGGAAGTCCGGATTAAATCCGGCGGCCTCTAGCACAGATCCTAGGAACCGATGGTCGACCCTATCGAATGCCTTGGACTGATCCAAACTGATCAGCGCGGCTTCGGCGTCGTCTTCTGTCCCCTCTATGATCGAGCGTATCAAGTGCAAATTGTCTTGAATCGATCTCCCCTTCACAGCATAAGTCTGGTCCGGTTCGATCAAGTCAGTGATGACAACCTGCAAGCGATTCGCAAGAATCTTTGCCAAAATCTTTAACTCTGTGTTTAGCAGAGTCAAGGGCCTAAAATCATCAAAGTTTTCCCTCCCACCATGCCGTTGACCTTTCCTCAGCAATGTGATCACACCCTTGGTCACCTGTCCAGGGATGGAACCCTGGGCAAACCAATGGTTGAACATATCCTTCAGAATAGGGACCAACATGGGCGACAGCCTCAAGTAAAACTCGTAGGGTAAACCATCAAGCCCCGGGGATTTGTTATAGCCGACCTGCTTCAACGCAGTAATGACCTCATGTTCAGTAATAAGACCATCACAGCTAGCCGCCCGAGCCGCCGTGAGGCGGGGCGAGTCAGCCAAATAGCTGCCAAACTCATCAACCCTGAGTCCGGGTAGTTGGGTGAAGCGCACCGATAGATGCTCCCGAAACCCCTCACAGATCTCCCGAGTCGATACTAAGGGGTGTCCTTCCAGGTTATGTACTTTACGAATGTACCCATCCGAACCGCGCCTTAAAGCAGCCTTACGCTCAACAGCGTCAACATTCACAGCCTCGTTAGAAACTTTGTTTAACCTAGCCCTAACTACTTGACCTTCATACCGCTCGCTAGCCAAGCGGTTGAGATCTTGTTTAGCTAGTGCTAACTCTAGGGGGTCCCCCCCCTCCACCGCCCGGGTCAGCTTATCCTCTAAACGCTTCTTTGCCTTAGCCTTATCTATCGCGAGGCGTTGGCTATACTGGACAGAGAAGCGCCTAATTTTGGCCTTGAGACTAACCCACCACTTACTCCCTGTAACCGCCCCCACTAAAGCCCGCTGAATTAGCTCAGTGACCTTCAACCGGTAGTCCTCCAGCTCCAACAAGGTGCTGTTGAACTTCCAGTATCCGGCCAGTTTAGGCCTAGCGCTTAAGCTCAAACGGGCCATAACAAGTTTATGGTCCGAGTGTCCTAGCAAGTGGAACGTGGGGCAAGATAGGAAGTCTACATCGCCTCTTCTAACTAACATCCGATCCAAGTAAGTGCTTGGATGGGAAGGCACTACAGGATGCCACGTCCACATCTCCCGCCCCGGATGATCTAGACGAAATCTGTCGACGAGATCGCACGAGGCCATCAGGTCAGACAGACTGCTGTCACACCACGCCGACCCGCTAGTCCCCCCGACCTTATCTATTTTGGGATCAAGGATTGCATTCCAATCCCCCATTAAAACTAACCGTTCCGGATCCACTAAGAAGCCCTCCAACCGTCGAAAAAAGGTTGCCCTCTCTACAGCAGCATTGGGAGCATAAACAGCAACAATCCGAAAAACACTACAATTAACAGCAACATCAACAACAAGCGCCCGCCCGTCCTCGCCTGCGTGAACAACATTCACCGACGCTGACAGGGTGCGACTCACTAGCAAGGAGATTCCACGACTATAGGTATTGCCATATGCTGAGTAGACATCGTAATCGTTTACCAGCACCTGACAATCCGCGTCACAAACAAAGTGGGTCTCCTGGATAGCGGCAATATCTACCTTGAGGGACACCAAGTCTCTCACAACGCGCGAGGCCTTGCTTCGACACCTGATGCCCCTCACATTCAATGTAGCCAAGTTCAAAGACATGATCACTTACCTCAAGCACTGTCACAGACGGGTCTGAAATCCTGGGCAGTGAGGACATGGCAGGCCTGGCCAAGGCTGCCGGTAAGTAAATCCGATGAAGGTGATCCATCCTTGGCCACGCCCCCCACGTCCAGGGGGAAGGTTAGTTTGAGTGCCCTGTATAGCGATGGGTGTACATACATGGGGATTCTACCCTCACATTTAAAGAAAATGTTGGTCAGTGAAGGATGGTCCCTATCCACCAGCTGCTGGCCTGGGATCGCATTCTTCGCTGCCTTAATCATTGCCCACATTCCTCCAGTCCTACCGTCCTTGTTGACCCTTACGAAAGTGGTCAACAAGGGAGCGTCCTTGAATTT
This sequence comes from Euprymna scolopes, assembly GCF_053919585.1. Lineage (NCBI taxonomy): Eukaryota > Metazoa > Mollusca > Cephalopoda > Sepiida > Sepiolidae > Euprymna > Euprymna scolopes. The sequence goes on from NC_136519.1 coordinate 82,390,973, forward strand.
AGTGGGGTCTGTTACTAGGTCTCCACCGACTTTTTCAAAGTTTTTGAGTTTATTGTACCGGACCTTCTGTTGTCCTTTAAGGTCCGGAGCCGGTTGGAGAGGGTCTGTTTCACAAATCCTGCTTCCTGGCAGGAAGGGGAGCTTTTTGGTCCGTTCAGTGCGGACTTTGGGAGTGGGGGAGGGGACCTCTTTTGGTTGATGGGGAGGCTGAGCGCTTGGGGAGGGGGTAGCCTGCTCGTTTTCTTCTTTTTGGCTCCTGTCACGGGATGAGGGGCGGGAAGAGTTTCTTGGGGCCTTTATAGGAGAGGGGGAAGGTTGTTCGGGTTGCTGGGGTGTTGGGAACACAAGGGGCTCATCCTGTGTTGTTGTTGCGAGGGAGTCCTTCTCAGTCTCAGTGGGGGTAGGAGGGTTTGCGCGTGTCTTGCGGCTTTTCCTCCTCCTGGCCCTCCTGATCTCTGTTGCACTCAGGGCCATAGAGACTGTTGTTGTCTCTTCCTCTGCCTCTGACGCGGCCTCCTCCTCAGATTCTGGTAGTTTCCTCTTGTTTGAGGAGGAGGGTGTCTGTGTGTCCATTTTCTCCGTCTCGCTCTTCGGTTGTTCTTGGTCTTGGGTGACTGTCTGCAAGGATGGCTGTTTGTTGATCTTGCCTTTCTTTACGACCGTCACCCAGCCTGTCGGTGCCTCTGGAGGATTTGCGGCCGGCGCGGGATTCGCGGCTTGATTTGTTGTCACGCTTGTTCCCGCCGCTTTTGTGGGCTTCTTCCCTCCATTCCTCTTTGGACAGTCCTTCGCCATATGCCCTTGTTGTGTGCACAGCCAGCAATGAGGCCTCCTCCCTTCCACTATAAGGGAGAGTGTCCACTCTCCGAACTTGAGTGTGGCTGGGATGGCGTAGAATCCAGCCTTGTCCAGGACCATCTGTACTTTGTAGTCCCCGGTCATGATGTTTCTTAATCCGCGGACCGGGGTGACTTCCTCTACGTCTCCATACTGGCTTAGGATAGCCCCCAGTTGTTTGGCCTCCATATAGCAGGGGACGTTAAGAGCAGAAACATTTGCTCTCCTCTTGTTCATATAGATGGGTTGGAGCTTTATGTTCCTGCTCTGATGGCAGGTCCTGGACAGCCTGACTGCGTCTTCGGAGGTGGGGAGCAGAACATCCCACTGCGCGTAACTCCTTCTACAGATGTAGTTGGCGGGAATGTTCTGTTCCAGCAACACGTTCATCATTGTGTCCTTGTTGACGCCCGTCAGACCCCTTGTCTTGGTGTCTGAAGTTATCAGCGAGAGCACTCTTTTCTCCAGAACTTCCACTTGACCCGGGAGGGGTTGGATGTTGTTCCCCTGGGTATACTCCTTGTAAGTGGAGTCGAAGAGTGCTCTGTAGTCTTCGGGCGTCAACTTCCCTTGCTGCTCTTTGGGGCCCCATGCCGGTCCTCCATCCTGGTGGGTGTCAGCTGGACTCGGGTTGGGGGGCGTAGCTGGTGTTGTGGGGCTCTCCATTGTCATGGGCATTTTTGGTTTCGGAACGGGGCCGTTACCAGGCAAAGTAGGCCATTGTGTCTTTGGCGTTGTTTCGTCCTGGCTTGGTTTGCTCTCCGGGCCGCTCCCCTTTCTTATTTTCTTCCTTTGCTGGGTGGCTGTCCCCTTGGGGGATGGAGGTGTCTCCCCTTCTGGTGCCGTGTTCCCAGCTGGAGCCTTGGTGGGTACTGTCAAGGGTGTCTCTCCTTCCAACTTGCTTTTGTTACCACTGGCTGGAGAGTCACCCCTTTTCCATATTTGGTCCTCTTGGGGAGTGTTGGGGGGCCAATCACTGTCTTCCCCGCCGAATAGTGAGCAGATGGAGGCTATTACGTCTTCATCCAGCGCCTCGGTTTGGTCCGCGGTGCTGTTTTCCTCCTTTTCTGTTGGGGAGTCGCCCTTTGGGGGAGCGGGGGATGGGTTCCCCGGTCTTCCTCCCTTGGTTCTGCCGTGCTGGGGTGCAGCTGGTTGGCTGGGTTCTGCACTTTCCCCAGCTAGTGACTTAACGGCAGCTTTTTCCGCTGGGTTGCCCTCGTGGGGAGCGGTTGCAGGTGCTTTTCGGGGGGTCGCCGCGGGCTGCGGCCCTACCCTCCCGCTTTCTTCCAAGGTCGCCGCGCGCCGGGGCCCTACCTTGTTTCCTGGCGCCGTCTCGCCGGGAGATGCATCAGCTCCCTCACATAGGGAGTCGTTCGCAGTTGAGATGCTGCGCATTTGGGGTGACGTACCCCTCCTGCCTGGCATCGTGGCGGTTGCACTGGCCGCTGGCGCGGACCAAAGTGTAGTGGGGGAAAAGAAAACCCAGGGGAATGGAGGGGGAGGAGCGGACTTTGAAGAAATTAGAGTTTTTGACTTCCCCTCACGGGGATGTCGGGTTAGCAGCTCAGATCCCCCCGCGAGGGGGGAGAGCAGAGAAGAAAGACGCAGTGGGTGCTAGCGGGTCAGAGTGCCGCGTCGCAATTAAGAGAGAGAGGGGATAGGCATCCCTGCCCACAGAGGGGAGCAGAAACGAAGCACCCGCCCTACCCCACGTCACCCTACCCACTAACTTACCCCAACGGAAGCGAGAAAGAGAACCCTGTCTGCTCGATCCACTGGGAGAGCAGCGAAGATAGACAAAGTTTGGGCCTGGCAGGTCAGAGTGCTGCTCAGGCAATTAAGTGTTGAGAAATTAGACCATCCCAGTCTCGAGAAGTGAGACCGAAACGAAGAAAAAACAACATGCAAAAACAACAAATGAAAAAAGAAGGTCTCAACTACCAGCGATAGTGGTGTTGGTCCCGAGATTCCAGTCTCCCAAAAGAGGGGATCGGTTTCCGGGTCCAAGCTACCACAAATGTGGAGTCGGTCCTCTAGGTCCTGACTCCCCAAAGGAGGGGGTCGGTCCTTGCTAACAAAAGTTAGTAAGAAAAAACACCTTAACCTAGCCCGAAAGCCCGGTGGTGGGTCAAGTTTAGTAACTGAGAGAACAGATACTACACTTTGATCTTGTCCCGAAGGCCAACGGTTGCTGGTGAAGAAGAAATGATGACGTGCTGCAGCCTTGTCTCTCTGACTTTTGTGTTTCCATGACGATTTTATTTATTACATTCTTTCCATTGGCATCACTAATACTTCCGTTGTCTATTGTTTCAACCGTTGACCGATATCTGCTCAAATATTTCTGGATCGAATAATATATTACATTAGACAATAAATGGAAATACCAAATTCTTAACATTTGGATCCATTTGCATGTGTGCAACACATTGCACGTTTCCCCCCACCCCCACCCGGCGTTGCCTGTCAATATCTAACATAAGACCATACTTTTGTAATAACACCATAGATAAAAACCTGAGTAGTTATGGTCAGGTAAGTGTGAAGCCTATCCAGGATCACACCTTCTACTGATGAGACGATCACTAAAGTGTCCCTGCAGTCATTCTCACGAGTCATTTTGATACATGGAGAGCTTCCCCATCGCCTTTAAAACATTGTTCATTCTTTACAGCAATTCTTTGTCTGCCCCCCCCCCCCAAAAAAAAAATTCTGCTTGGCACTGATCATGCCTGACAGTGAATGGTGATAAAACAAACAGTTCGACATTCATTACACAAGCAAAGTTTGATGCAGGCTAAACAAGCACTGTGCTATACTCCCAACAACACTAACCCAAATCATCATCTTGATCTCTTCCCGGTAGAAAATTTGATCTAATAGCTTTTTTTTCCGCAGACCACGAACCCTTGGAACTCCCTCCCTGCTCGTTGTTTCCCGAACTGTAAAAGCATGCAGAAATTTAAATGTAATATGAACTAACATTTCGCTGCCCACCAGCCTTTTCAGTTGCATTATTCTTTGGTTGGGGATGAACAGAAGGTCTTTCGTAGAATATAAAATGCAGTCACTTTTGGACCAGTTTTATAAATCCCGCGGCAATCTCCTTGAGAGAACTGAAACAGAAAAAATGATCATCCCTTCGTAATACTTATCCTTTAATACTTTATTCTGTGACGTCAGCAAGTCACGTGACTGAGTAACTGGGCCTTCTATTTACGGTGGCCATGAAAAGAGAGAGGAAGTATGTAGCATGTAAAAAAGGAAGGGAAAATATTACTGTGTGTGTGTGTGTGTGCGTGCGCGCGCGCGCGTGTGTGTGTGTGTGTGCGTGCACACTCGTAGAAGTCGGCCATAAACAGCTTAACAGACGTCAGGCATTTCAATGGAATGTTAAACTGCAGGCATTTGATAAATATAGAAAAAAGATTTATGAGAGGAATGTAAAAAAAAAAAAATAAAATAAAAAAAATAAAAAAAAAAATGGAAAAACGATAGATCTATCTAGGTCTATAAAAATTATGTCAGTCGGATTTTAAAAGTTGGACTTAAATAGCATTTAAGCTGACAAAGCAGACTATTTTCTGACTTGCAGATTTTCATTTGTTATTGCTGCCCCGTGTTATTCACAATATAACATAGGTTGCAACAGTTTATTGAAAATATCACGCTAGCCTAGACAATCTATATTAGCAAAGATTCTTTAACTAATAAAAAAAAAAAAAAAAAAAAGAAAGGAATAGGAGTTGGAAACGCATACATTGAGAACATTGCCAAGGCCGCTGCAAGGTAGGTGGGATATCTACCATGCCACAAAGTTACTTACACCTGAAAGTATCCTGTACCTCTACAAGACCACCATTCGCCCATATATGGAGTATTGTTGTCACATTTGGGCTGGTGTACATGCTACTAGTCTCACTCCTGGAGAGAGTTCGAAAGAGTCGCCAACCTGATAGGTTCTGAACTGTCATCTACGCTTCAACCTCTGTCCCGAAATGTTGCATCCATCTGTTTGTTTTACAAGTATTTTAATGGTGAATACTCTGATGAACTACAAGCACTTGTACTCCCTAGATGTAAATACCCCCCCCCCCGACAAACAGCAAAGTCCCACCACCATACAGTAGAGATCCCTAGATGTAAGAAGGCCTTCTACTCTAATAGTTTCTTCTGCAGAACTGCTAGACTCTGGACATGCAGAAGTTCAAGTGTAATTTGAATAGACATCTTGCTGCTCAACACCCTGCATAGTATCCCTGGAACTTGTGTCCCCGATACATCAAAGTGGCACTGTGCCTTGTTTTGGGTTAAAATGGAATAAATAAATAAATAAAGAAAAATAAATAAAGAAAAAAAAAATTTTTTTTTTTAAATAAATAAATAAAAATAAATAAAAATAAGAAATAAATAAAAAAATAAATAAAAAAATCAATAAATAAATAAATGAAAAGCAAGCGCCATAACTCTTTTTCAAGCAAAAACTTAAACTATTTTTTTCTGTTAAAAAAAAAAGATAAAGAAAAATAATTTAAACACTAAAATGACATCATTGCATTTTGAGATATTGTAAAATTTTAGTTAACTAAAATAAATAACAAGTGAAGCATGCATGGTCCCCCGTGAGTGCACAGTGAACGAATTGTCCCCCCCCCCCAGTCCCCAGGGGATGTTAAATTCTAGTGAAAATGAATAAGCGGTGCAGTTTTAGGCCTTAACATGTGTAAATTTGAGTTCTGCACCATGCAAAAAAAGAAATGACTAAGTCCATCATTTGCCCACCCCCCACCTCCATTTAGCCCCAAAAGTCCCCAAAGCCTTAACATATTTAAATTTGAGTTCAGCACCATGCAAAACTGCTAAATAGACATACACAGAAAATTTTCAACAAATATGGTAAAATAGTCCCAAAAATGGAGTACATTTATTAGCCTTAAAAGAGCCCCTGGGGCACACCCAAGAGTTATCATGAAGTATAGACAAACAAAATTATATAGAAATCAGTTAGTTACAACTTTTCAGAAAGTTTTATAAAAATCCAAGGCATCAATTTTTTTTTAATAAGCACAAAAGTGTCAATTCTGTAAAATCTGTTGTTACTTTTTTATTCATTCATGTTTAATGTTTGTGCAAAAATTCCAAGGCGTTGTTATTGAGAATAGTGCGGACAGACGAACGGTGAATTTACAAGTCCACCCTTCTTATGTCAGACAACAAAAAAAAAAATTGTCAAAATGGCTTTATGGAACATTATTTTAGCCTTTTTTTATGTCTGCCCCTAAATCAAAATTTTGTCATTAGACTCTGCAGCTGTAGTCTTTTGGCTTGAAGCAAAAGTGTAGTATCTGTTCTGTCCAACAATTCTGTCCAAGGTCAGTGATGGAGAAATCACTGTAGACGGAGACACTTTCTATTTTTGTCCCAATTTAGAGTGACCCTTTTTAGGGGAGCTGGATGTTTTCCTACTCTAAAAACTGGCCTCATAGGAAGGCTCGTAAATCAAGATTTTACAGACTTGGATAAGCGTTCATAAAACGTTACGTTCAACTTCATTTAAATTCTAATGTTATTCCTGTTAAAAGTGTATACCGTATGTACTTCCATATAAGTTGATCTTGTGTATTATTGTTATGCCGATGTGCATTTTAAGACCAAAAATTGTGTCATTTAGGTATTACCTGTGTATAAGTCGACTGCAGATTCTAGACAAGTTAAATGATCTGTCTCATGACTTTTTCTTGCACAGATAATTTCCTTTTTAGTGTTTATTTTTTTTTGTAAGACATATTATAAATTGATAATGAATCAAGCTGTTGGACACGTACATGCAACAAACGCAAATGTTGCTAATCAGATATTCTGATCTATGATATGCTGTAGATTCCAGGCGCAGTTAATGTTTTTAGACATAATTTATGTCACTTACCATAATAACAAACGCGTACATTGCACGATCCAGAATATACTGTAATAATGTGAACGCATGCATTAAGTGCCATTAAATCGTTTCATTAAATAGTTGCCATTAAATTATTGATAAATAGTTATATAAATAAGTCGACTGTAGATTCTAGACAAGTTAAATGATCTGTCTCATGACTTTTTCTTGCACAGATAATTTCCTTTTTAGTGTTTATTTTTTAATTTCTACTGTACATTCTTTAACCCTTATCCTTGAGTGGCCTATCGGCCTTGATAAGTGGTGAAGCTTATGTAAAAAAAAAAAAAAAAATGTACGGAGTACACAAACAAAATGGCGTTTTCTATGTTATAATAGAGCTCCAAGTGATTCTCTAACAACATTTCTAAAAACATTACCTACGTATAAGTCATTCCCCCCCCCAAAAAAAAATAACCTTAAAATCGTCTCACACAAATTCGACTTATACACAAGTTTGTATGGTAATAATAATAAATAAATAAATAGTAATAATAATAACTCGTATTTTAAAGGTAAGGATCGTCTCCCTTGAAACTATTTTTTTCTTTTGAAAAAAGAAAAAAAAAAAAATTTTTTTTAATGATTTCACTGCATTCCGGGCAATGCTAGGTAGGTATAGTTAGACGTGGTGAAATTTCACAGTTAGACTCAAATAGCAATTCATCTGACATATCAATATTAAATTCAAAACGACCCTATTCTTTCTACCTTCAATTATGTTATTGGCATGAATATATTTTATTTTGCATTAGTTTCTTTCTGAAAATATTTTTTCCAGCTAAGAAAAATTTGACAGTAGTCATTTCTTTTATTTTATGTTATGGAGGAGAGAGGATGAAAGAAAAAAATATATATAGATATGAACCAGCTTCCTCTAAAGAAGGAAGTTTCATGGGAATATCAAATTCACAAGTGATACCCAGTCACATGTATATGCCCATCTAGGAAGATGATGTCAGGTTTTTGCAGGGAGGTATGGCAGTTCTATATAAAGTGCCTGGTATTCTCAAACAGTTCCCCATCTGGTACTGACAAAACACTGTTGCTTAACTTCAGTAATTTTCTAAAGAGAACTGGTGAGTCAATGTGATTATACTATATAAGAGCAAGAAAGACCGGAATAGAGGGAGATAGGCATAAAAATATAAAGAAAGGGTGTTGGAGATAAAATGGGGGAGAGGGCAGATTGTTAATATTGTTCATCCATCTTAACCCCATCGTTGTACGTCAATCCTGAAATCTAACACTACTTTGCCGTCAACGTGTAACTCTAACCTTCTTTTGATGAAGAATTCTTGGAATAAAAAAGTTAAAGAAAAAAATGAAACCTTCAAGGTTTTTACCTTGTTGTTCCAGATGTATGAATTTCTTGCACAGCTTAGGCAACATGGAACAAGCTACCTCCTCTAGAGTAACCTAGACACTGTTGGCTTTGGGGGCTGAGGAAATCCCCTTCCTCGGTCCAGATGAAAAAACAAAGAAAAAAAAAAAACTCTACGAAATCTCAGAGGGTCTCCCTACTCACCTGAAGTGTTGTTCCAGGTGTGTGATCCGCCGCTGGGTAATAGACCACTTCTTGAACTTCTTTCGCAGGACGATTGGAATTCTTGCCAAAGATCACACAATTGTCTTTCGTCGCAGGCGGCATCGCAACAAAAATGTCCGACATGGTTAGTCGAGTTGATGGAGCTGAAATTAAAGTACAACAATCAGTTTTTTTGTTTTCTTTATTTTGTACATAGTCGTTACTCATTACTTTACAAATTCATTAAAAATAAAACTTTATTTTACTAATTCAGTAAAAATAAATCTTTATTTTACTAATTCATTAAAAATAAAACTTTATTTTACTAATTCATTAAAAATAAAACTTTATTTTACAAATTCATTAAAAATAAAACTTTATTTTACAAATTCATTCAAAATAAAACTTTATTTTACAAATTCATTCAAAATAAAACTTTATTTTACAAATTCATTCAAAATAAAACTTTAATAATTTATTAAAATAAAACTTTAATAATTTATTAAAATAAAACTTTAATAATTTATTAAAATAAAACTTTAATAATTTATTAAAATAAAACTTTAATAATTTATTAAAATAAAACTTTAATAATTTATTAAAATAAAACTTTAATAATTTATTAAAATAAAACTTTAATAATTCATTAAAAAACTGGAAATGAATAAATAAATAAAATCTGGGTCGGCATCTTTTTTAACAAAACGTTTTTATTCTAGTTTTTCACAGCCACATGTTCATTCTACCAGGCGTGTATTTCTTCTTCCTCCGACCAGACAGCTGGTCCATTATCGTCCTCACTTTTTACACATCCATTTTCTTTGACGTTGACTTTCTTTCTCTGCCGAGCATGGGTCGTTTTTTTTTTTGTTTTTTTTTCCCTCTTTTTCACGACCATGGTTATGGTAAGGTTAGGTCAGAGTTAGGATTTGTTATATGCCTTCCAATAGTTGGATATGACCGTGGTTAGGGTTAGGTTTAGGTTTTGTTATAGGCCTTCCAATAGTTGGATACGACCGTGGTTAGGGTTAGGGTTAGGTTTTGCTATAGGCCTTCCAATAGTTGGATACGACCGTGGTTAGGGTTAGGGTTAGGTTTTGTTATAGGCCTTCCAATAGTTGGATATGACCGTGGTTAGGGTTAGGTTTTGTTATAGGCCTTCCAATAGTTGGATACGACCGTGGTTAGGGTTAAGTTTAGGTTTTGTTATAGGCCTTCCAACAGTTGGATACGACCGTGGTTAGGGTTAAGTTTAGGTTTTGTTATAGGCCTTCCAACAGTTGGATACGACCGTGGTTAGGGTTAGGTTTAGGTTTTGTTATAGGCCTTCCAATAGTTGGATATGACCGTGGTTAGGGTTAGGTTTAGGTTTTGTTATAGGCCTTCCAACAGTTGGATATGACCGTGGTTAGGATTAGGTTTAGGGTTTGTTATAGGCCTTCCAATAGTTGGATACGACCGTGGTTAGGATTAGGTTTAGGGTTTGTTATAGGCCTTCCAATAGTTGGATACGACCGTGGTTAGGATTAGGTTTAGGGTTTGTTATAGGCCTTCCAATAGTTGGATACGACCGTGGTTAGGGTTAGGTTAAGGTTTGTTATAGGCCTTCCAATAGTTGGATATGACCATGGTCCTCGACAGGAAGATATTCATTTATTTCGGTTCGATACGACTTAGTGTTTCAACATTTGAACAATGCTGGGCTTAATCTGGTGATTGCTGGTCAAGCCAGAGCCATGATTGACAGAAAATCCCAAGGATCCGAGTCAAATACTGCAAGCATACCAAATTTTGTGTACATATTATGCATCTTAAAATCTGTTTGAAATTTGAATATTTATTAATCAATATTTAATATGTACTAGCAGGACCCGTGGAAATTACACAGGTCCCACTAGTACATTACTATTAATAACAACAACAAAAATCATAATCATATTAATAATTAGCTAGTGGGACCCGTGGAAATTCCACAGGAGACTGATTCATATGTAATATATTGATGTTGGCATTCTGTAGATGTTCAGTAAATGGAGACGCTCTGATATTATTGTAGCTCTTTTGTTAAAACTGCAAAAGTGGTTATCTAAGCTAGCATGAACGCCCGACAAAGCAAAGTCGTAAAATACGCTTAAATATATTTTGATTTTTGCAGATTTCGTATATATTATTATAAAGTTAATGTTTTATCGATTTTTATATATTATAAAGTTGCGATTTCAAAAATATAAATATATTCATACGACTTGAGTGCATTATCTTGAATCGAAACCGAAATAAAAACTTATATATAGTTCCTTCAGCCATAATCGAAACTAAAACTTATGAAGAATTCTTAAAAAAAAAAAAAGAAGATTACTTAAGAATTCTTGGTAAAATTATTTATGAAAAAAAAAATAGATGACTTAAGTGCCATCATTTATAATCGAAACCAAAACTTATGAAGAATTCTTGGTAAAATTATTTATGACAAGAAATGGAAGTACATAACAATTAAAAGACTCGGATGTAAGCGTGACACAGAAAATAACATACACGCTATCATATTAATATATACATTGTGAAAATTTTTTGTAAAATTTTCATAACGCCTACGTTTCGTCAATCAAAAAAATGTCTCCACCTCCTTTTCACCCAGTTTTGTCAATCAAAAAAAAAAAAATTTTTGTTTTTTTTTGTGTGTGGGAATGGGCGTTATTTTTAGGATTAAAAGGTAATAAAAAAAATTTATCCTAATCCAATTGGAAATCACCCCCAGACATTGGGTTGGTGGTACCGTAAGACTTGTTTGTTTGTTTGTTTTTAATTAATTACCACCTATAAAAAAAAAAAAAAAGAACGTGCTGTTTTTGACGGAGGAAGAACCAATAAGAAAATAACAAAACACATTCTAAAATAACAAAACTTACAAAAAGTTTAAAACTTTGCAGGTTGATAGATCTTTTTTATCATCTGTGCATCAAACAGATACCATAATATTTAGTTTGCTGCACCTTCTCATAAAGGTCCATACAAAATTTAAACCAAATCGGCCCAGTAGTTTCCGAGTAAAGGGGAACAGACAGACAGAAAAAGAATATATATATATATATATATATATATATATATATATATATATATATATATTTGGTCTGTAAAAAATGCGTTTCTACTCTTTTGTAAAAGAATCGGACACTCAAAATGGGCGGAACGGAACAAAATTTCAAATCTCAATGACAAATCATAATTTGCTAGAAAAAAATAAGTAAAATAAAAATAAATAAATTAAAAAATTAAAATAAGTAAAAAAAAAAATAAATAAATTTGAAAATTAAAATAAGTAAAAAAAAAAAAAAAAAAAGTAAATGGATTAAAAAATTAAATAAAATTAAAAAAAAAAAAAAAAGTAAATGGATTAAAAGAATAAATAAATAAAGCGCAATCTGTCATATCTTCCGGCGTTGTCCAGGATACAGTGAAGGCATTTTGCACATTTTTTAAAAATTCAAACAGAAAAAGAAGCAAAATTTCAGTTGAAAAGGGAGACAACTCCCTTTATATACTTCAATTAAAAAATGTCTTATTCCCCTTGCTGATTTTTTTTTTTTTTTAGTCAGAATTGAAACCTGTTTCCACATTATCTATCAGTCATTTCAAATCCAGCATCATGAAGCCACTATCCTCAACTGCAAATGAATCTAATGATGCTGAATTTTTTTTTTTACCACTTACCAAGGTTCGATAGCCACTCGAGGATAAGGGTTAATGAATGTAAAGTAGCAGCTTAGTAATCATTAATGGCGCAGATTGGGTAGAATTTGGATTATTCAAGTTGATGGCTCAACAAGAACTTGTTTACATTAGACTTGAAAGCTACCATATTGTCATCAGCTGAGAAGCAAGCCAATGGAACAGAGTTCGAAATGCGGGCAATTCTAGGAAAGAAACTTTGTTCATGGAATCTGCATTTAGATTTAGACATGGAGAAGAGGAATGGGAAAAGTTTGATGGTGGTTGTAGCTAAGCAAGTACTTTTTGTGAAAGTTTGGCAAGGAGGGGGCAATAGATTGGAGCTCAGACAAGTACTTGCCATGAAAATAATGACAGAGCAAAGACAGGATCGCAATGTCTCTTCTGCGGGAAAGAGGTTGCAAGGAAGAGAAAAGGGCATCGCCTACTAGATTTCAAAGTCGATTTTGAACTCTATCAAGGCAGGATAGGAGTACTGAGCAGCTTCTTGCCCAGACGCAGTGCAAAGATCCAATCATTTTTTTCCAGCGATATTGGCAACAGATTTGATGCATATGTTCCATTTCAGATCAGGAGTGAAGGTCAGTCCCAGAAGCTTGTCAAGACATTTCAAAAGAAATCACAACTGAAACATGTATGCGCATATGTAACTAATAATGTTTGCATAAATAAAGAAAAAAAGCCCCCTTTTAAGAATACTTAAGGATGAGCACTGTCTGGGATATCTAAACTAAGAGGAAGTCAACTAGTATCTATGCAACGTTCATGATTTCCGTCATTCGAACATTCTGGATTGTCTAATGTCTGCCCATATATATATATGTATATAAAATAAAAATTACAATTAAATATACCAAAATGATCCAAGATGGTAAAATTAAAGTATATTATAAATATTAAAGAATTAATATTTATAAAGTAATCTCAACCAGATGTAAAAGCTCGGTAAAACCAAATAGGAGATAGAGTTTATAATAATATTACCTTTCACCAGACTATCCATTCACGTGAAATCACCATTTTCTTCATCACATTTCCTCTGCTTCACTTTTTGTTATCAAGTAAGATCTTTGACTTACTTGCAGTTTCATCAAATACTTTTGTATGCAAAATCCGATCCCGCATTTTGCTAATTCCTACCCTCTGATGAGAAGGAAAGTATTTCTTCGAAACTCCACAGATTAAAGACTATCCACTTATCAAGTGTTTCCTTTTCAGATTAAATATGTTTTTAACTCTTTTTCAAAGTGTTTTTTTGACATGTTTTATTAACTATTTGCTCTTTACATATATATATATATATATATATATATATATATAGACACACACACACACACACACACACACACACACACTAGCTGGGGTTCCCGGCATTGCCCGGGTGTGTGTAGCTGGTGTAGTAAGGAACCCCGGATGGGGGGGGGAGTGTAAACAAAAAAAAAAAGTGGTAGTAGACAGGCAGTCTCGAACCTGTAACGCAAAGGAGGAAAAACAAAAAAAAAAAACCCTGACATCTTAGTCAATGTCTCCATGGCGCGACCGGAAGTCACGAACGTCAGAATTAAGCGTAGTCAATCAAAAAGGAGACGATGACTTGCTAAAATTATAACGCAAAAATCGACCCCTCTTTATACAAAACGGCAGAGTTTAGCGTGAAGGAATTAATGTTTTGGGCCAATTTTTCGATATTTGTCGTCCGAAGGTTCGAGGTTCAAAATGGTACCAGTTTAGTCAGGTTCCGTCACCTCTGTCGAAAGTTTTTGCGAGACATACAAACACACACACACACACACACACACACTTTGCCCATTATCTATATAGATAGATGGCTTGTGTCTAGTGTTTATGTATAACAAAACAGCGGCTCCTTTTATGTGTGTAAGTGTATATACATTCAATATAGTTCATTTACTAAGTGACAATACATAAAAGACAGTTCTTTTTAACAAACATATTCCATCGTTTGAATACTCTAGATTGTCTAATGCCTGTGCCTGAATTGAGGGTTTATTAGCTATTAAATCTAAATTAAATTAATTCCCTTCATTCTCGTGGGAATTGCTTTGTGGCCCGGATGTAGAGGTTTAGAAAATGATGTCAAATGTGGCTTTAAAGCTGGATTTGAATCTTCAAACCGGCAGGAATTGTCAACCCTATACTGATGATTGCATAAACATGAAACACCAAGTATAAAAGAATGGTATTTGCAATAATGTGGTTTTAGCAAAGATTGGCAAATTATAACAGAATGGTCGTTATTTGATTAATGATTTATTTAACATCTATAAATATAAAAGCGAAAATGTATGTATGCATGTATGTATGTATGTATGTATGTCAGGTCATGTCATGTGCTACTGGTACCATGTAACCCAGTACTACCTGCCTCATGGTCGGGTCACCGGCGACTAAACTGGTTCCCCCACCAGACTTGTTTGGTGAGGAGGGCGGCTAGTCTCCCTGAAGGATTAAAAACAAGACCTTCCAAAGGGCGAATGAACTCTTTTTCTGGGTCAACGGCCAACAAGCACCGTGTATATTTGTGTGAGTGTATATGTGTATTGGGGTGGAGAGGGCTCCCGTAAGCCGTGGTGAAGGCAACCTTTCTAGGAGAAGCAAATCTCTGATTTAAAAAACAATAAAGCGGAAGACCATTACCCGCATTAAGCTGGTCTGCAGTTTAATTTGTTGCTGGCTATCTTGCTCTTGCTTGTTGCTGAATCTCAACATTATGAACCGAGAGAGAGACTTAGCTGTCGTACAAAGCTAAGACTCTGTAACATCATATTTGTATAGATACTCCCTCAGACATTTGGGCTCATGGATTTTAAATGTCTGAGGGATTGGCACTCGTCTGACAGGACGTTGCAATCATCATGTATGTATGTACGCTTTTCCTCGAAAACTTTTTATATCATCTATAAATTGTAATATCTCACAGTTAACCACGGAGCTCACCTGTCTATTTAATTTTATTGACTTTCAAACGTTAATTATTCCACATTTCCCGCATCGGCACGCGTTACATTCGGTTTTCGGTATAAACAAAAAGCGAAACTCGACTCTAATCACAGGCCCAGAGCCAGTGGTCTCTAGAGAGCTAAGTAACGTTTGATCAATGTCGACTTTGTCATATAAGACTGTAGCTTTCATTTCGAGACGAGGGAGCGGGTTTTTAAAAACAAACAAACCGATTTATTGACCTCATTAAAAACTGTCCCGCACAAAATGCTAACTGCTGAATAGCTATCGCCATCACGTCAATCAAAAACGTGCACCTGTTTTTTTTTTCACACTTTGCTATTTTCCAACTGCGCGTCGTCAAGGCTTTTTTTTTCACACACACCTACAAACACCCGGGCAACGCCGGGTACCCCTCGCTAGTCTATATATATAAAAGGCAAAGTGTGTGTGTTTGTGTGTGTGTCTCGCAAAAACTTTCTGCACAGGTGACGGATTTTTACGAGATCAGTTTCATTTTGAAGCTCGAACTTTCGGACGACAAATATCGAAAAATTGGCTAAAAACATTAATTTCTTCACCCTCAACGGGACACTTTTCTACAGGAAGGGGGTAGTAAAAAATCGTTCCTTCATGACAATCTAGCCAAATACAAGTGCGCAAACGACATTCTTCCTTGAATTAGTTTAAATATTATAAAAAGCGACACAAATTCGCTCACGCGGTCATGGCACAATCGTCAAAGTGGCAGCGTTGTTATCTTTAGATTACAAGTTCGATCCGTGGTATCAGATAACTTTTTTTTTTTTTCGATTTTTTCATTTTTTTTGCCATCACGTTTGCTGTTTTTTTTTTTTTGTTTATCCGATTCTTCTAAGAAGTTTAACATCGTTTTTTTTTTTTTATATAATATTTAAACAGGATTATTACTTCGCTTATTCTTAGGTTTCCATTTTATTTAGATTTATCCCTCCCCCCACCCGGGCAATGCCAGGCACCCCGGCTAGTCTATAATATAACTCTCACATGTCTGCCACATCTGGGCAGGAGCTGCTAGAAAGGAGTTGTCCTGCCTTGATAGAGTTCAAAATAGACTTCGTAGCCTCGTAGGAGATGTCCTTTTCTCTTCCTTGCAACCTCTATCTCACAGAAGAGATGTTGCGAGTTTGTCTCTGATGTATCGTTATTTTCATAGAAAGTGTTCGACTGAGCTTCAGTGTATAGTCCCCCCCCTTTGCCAAACTTTCACAAGAAACACTCGTCTAGCTGTAAACACTATCAATAATTCCCCCCACTCTTTATCTGTGCCTAAACCTAAACGTAGATTCCATGAACAAAGCTTCTTTCTTAGAACTGCACACCTGTGGAATTGTCTTCCGTTTTCCTGCTTTCCGGCTGACTACAATATGGTTGTGTTCAAGTCTAACGTAAATAAGTTCTTGATGAGCCGTTCCATATAAGTTATCAAATTTACCGAATTTTCATTACTAATGATTACTATATTGTCCAATTTCTACTGTACACTCTTTAACCCTTATCCTTGAGTAGCCTCTTGGCCTTGATAATGTGGTGATGCCTGTGTAAAAAAAAAAAAGTCTGTTTTGACAGGAGCAGAAGAGCCCAGCATATAAAATCAACAGTAGGTTCCTTGATAAGATAGAGGCGTCTTCAAAATTAATGCTTATCGGATATAAACATATTATTGCAATTTCCGCTTTGTGTCACATTTCAGTACTATACAGCGGTACTCGAGTTAACGCTTATTTGACAGCATCTCCATCCAACGTGAGCACTTTCTAGTCACTTACTACTGATCTAATTTTTGCTATTTTCTAAGCTATTTTGTTCGTAAAATACGGAACAATCACGTTAGCACACCGGTTCTTGCCAGATCAGTTTTACAATAAATTTTATCAATCTTTATGATCCAATTTATTAACATGATCGGTTTCGTTAAGCAGAAACAATCAATATTATTATATCAATATCGTTTCTGGTGCTTAAACTCCTCAGAAAAATAAACTTTTTCTTAAAAGGAAAAATACATGACAATATAATGCCAGGAAAAAAAGACACTTCATAGAAGACCCAGCATCACATTTTTGTTTAGGTAACTATCTTGAAACATATTGCAAAATTATTCCAGTCTTAGTTAATGCTTGTATGGCACAATCACCAGATCACCGAACTTAAACAATGTTGAGCCTGGCTAATACCAGATGGGTGACCATTTGGGAAGACTAGGCACTGTATGTACCTTCTGGGAAGGTTGGACGTGAGGCCAGCACACTCACCCCGAAAAAAGAACTCACTCCAAAAGCATCTACAAGAGTTGTGGATGGCCTATGCCCCTCCAGGGGATCAAGGCTATGGGGATGGATGGATGAGTGGTGGAAGGATCAAGGCCATGGATGGATTCGTTCGTAAACCAACTCATCTAAAGTCCAATCACCAACTTCTGATGGTTAAGTTATGTTCTATACTTTCAGCAGCTCCATATCTCCTGCTTCCGTTATGTTATCCTTTAGCCCTCACATTCCATGAGTGATGTTACTGACCAAGGGAGAAGAATTGCTGTCGTCTGAATCTATGCATCAAACACTCGTCACTGGGTAGTTTTTGATCTTGAACTACTTTTATATTATAGCTCTTTATATCAGGTGGGTTCAGGTCTTGTCTGGAGCGATTACCATCTCTATATAAATAAAATGAACTCATTTTTTCCCGTCTGATTTCGACATTAATAGGATTAAAAATCAAGATATTTCATGCAAATATAATATGCACAAACGGCAGAACAATATCTGAGGTGTGTTATAGGCTTATTATTTCTCAAATTCCTCGATAATCTTAGATTTCTATACTTTTTCTGCTGAGAAGTCACGGCCAAAATCGGTTAAGATCAATGGAAGTGGTAAAATATTTTCTCTCTAATAAATTCCTCCTCCCCCTGCCACCACTTAACACCGTTTGGGGATCGTTCACAAGGAACAGTTGAGAAGAGAACACCGGTTTGGCTTCGTAGTTCTTTCATGAGAAGTTATTTAAAATCACTAAACTAAGCTGCAGTGCTCTGTGGCGTAGTGGTTAGCGTGCTGGACAATTCACATTATATTTTCACGTTCGCGCCGACCTACCGTAGTCGGTTTTTTTTTTTTTTTTTTTCCTAAACAACTGGAATGGACTTTTCTTGGTGGCCGAACTGTTAACGTTGCAGATGTTTTTTTTCACACTTTATTTTCCTACTTTTACTCATGACTCCGGGTTTGATCCTTCCTACTTACCTACCATAACATTTTTTAAACCCCCCCCCCCGTCCCCGTCCCGGAAACAAACACTCGGGCAACGCCGGGTACCCCTGCTAGTAAAAAAATAAAAATGAGCAAACATCCGATCGATTCAAAATCTATAATATAAATCTCAGTTGTCAGTTTGTGTGAATGTATGTATGCATGTACGCATGTATGTCAAAAATCTTTTGACAGACAGGACGGATCCTGATGAGATCAGTATCGTTTTGAAGTTCGACATCTCGGACAACAAATATTGAAAAATTGGCCAAAAACATTAATTCCTTCACTCTCAACTGGGCAGTTTTCTACTGCTATTATTTATTCAAACCTTATACTTATTAAATTTTATAAACGACAAAACTCCTTACGTTTGTAATTGGTGGAATTTATTTCATTATTTAATTCTTGTATTTGCCAACAAAATCGGTAAAATGTCATTATGCTTATATAACACGAGTCTTTTATGTAAATATCCTAAAATCGTTCCATCTCTACTTATCTAATATCTGTATTTGCTTGCTTTCATCTTTATGACCATTATGACATTTTTTCGTTGTAAATTGTATTCACTTCTCTTTATTCAAACTTTATCCATGATCATCTATTTAGGGTCTGTGTTTATTTCAATTGTAGTCAGGAATCGTGTAATCTTTCGTTAGTAATTACATGTAGAATTTCCATCTTTTTATGATTGCTCTTGACAAGACATTTTTGAATATATATATATATATATATATATATATATATATATATATATATATATATATATATATATCAAGCAGAAGGTGGAGGTGCGCAAAGTTCCAAATATCCGCCAGCTCTGCAGCGTCGTAATTGAGAGTGGAAGATCATTCCAGTGGCTACATGTGAAGCTCTGATAAACTACGGTTTTTGTATATATATATATATTATTCCTTAATTGGAATTTTTTATTTTGAGATGAGCATTTTTATGTTAATTTTATTTTTATTTCGGACTATTAGTCTCATCTTTATTAGTTGTTGTTTGTTTGTTTTTATTGGTTCACAACGTTTCGGCCAACTTCCTCTGGCCTTCGTCAGGTGGTAACCGCGACGGATAGGAACTTCGAATCTCCTAACTGCATTCTCAGCCATCACTGCCATCCGTAGTTGTTGTCGTCTCACCACATTTTTGACCAATTACCTCTGGCACGCTTTGGGTGGGATTGAAACCGCTATCTTCAGACAATGTTCATCTGGAACCGTAGAGATTCAACGTCTCTATCAACTGCGCCACGGGCCCCGAAGGGCGATCAAAGTTGGATTCTTTGATCTTATAAATCCACATTTATTTATTATCTGATCTTCCATAGTCGGGTCCGTACCGATTGGTATATATATATATTATTCCTTAATTGGAATTTTTTATTTTGAGATGAGCATTTTTATGTTAATTTTATTTTTATTTCGGACTATTAGTCTCATCTTTATTAGTTGTTTTTGTGTCACCATTTTTGCAAGTCATTGTATCGGTTGGATTGACTAAGCTTAAATTCAACATTCCGAACTTCTGGTTGGGGGATAAAAACATCACGTTTTCTTTTTTTACCTTTTTTTTTCCTCTTTCATGTTGCGGGTTCAAGCCTACCTACTACAACTTTCTTTTTTTTTTTTTTAACATCTGCCTACTGTTGTTTTGATTCCCCCGCCCTCCCTACTACCACTTTTTAACGTACATCAAATCTGTTGCTGGGAAAATGGTGGGATCCTTCTACCGCTCCAGAAGATATCTCACTACTGATGCAATTCTCTATCTGTAAAAAAGCCAAGTACGTCCAAGGATGGAGTACTGCTGCCACATCTGGGAAGGAGCTGCTAAAAACAGCCTATCCTGCCTTGACAGAGTACAAAATAGACTTCGTGGCTTAGTAGGGGATGCCCTTTTCTCTTCCCTTGCAGCCTCTCTCCCACAGAAGAGACGTTGCGAGCCTTTGTTTTATCGTTATTTCCATGGCAAGTGCTCATCTGAGCTCCAATCTCTCGTCCCCCTTCGCCAATCTTTCACGAGAAACACCCGTCTGGCTGAAACTACCGTCAATAATTTTCCCCTCCCTCTTTATCTGTGTCTAAATCCAAACGTAGATTCCATGAGCAGAGCTTCTTTCTCAGAAGTGCACGATTGTGGAACTCTGTTCCGTTCGCCCGTTTCCCACCTGACTACAACTTGGATGTCTTCAAATCTATCATAAACAAATTCCTGACAAACTGCCCCCTTAAGTAAGACACTTTATCAAATCTCCAATACTAATGATTACTACAATACTATCATATTGATTACTGTACATGCAATAACCGTTATCCCTGAGTGGCCTCCTGGCCTTAATAAGTGATGACCCCCATGTAAAAAAAAAAAACAAAAAAAAACGCCCCCACCCCGGGGTTCCTTAATACATCACCTACATACACCTGGGCAACCTCGCTACTGTTGTTTTGACCCCTCCACCTGTGGATCCTTACTTCACCACCTAAACACCTGGGTACACCCGCTAGTTAATAAAAATATGGCAGATTCCTGAGCAATGCTGGATAGGGACAATCATTATTAAAGTAAATTCATCACAGGAAGTATGCACTCTTCCGAGTGACACATTAGTTTCCTGATTTATAATTAATTGTAATTAATTTTTATTTATTCATTTATTTTTTTTTACTGTAGCGCTTTTCTACCTTCTCCCCAATTTACAGCAGTTACTTGTCTGGAATATTTAAAAATACTCGCAAACATTCACACTATTTTCGTGCTATCAAATTCGGTTAGCTTGCCATAGGGCAATAATTAGCACACCCATTTCTATATTTTAAAAAAGAAAGGTGCAGCTACATTATAATAGAGAAATTCGGAATTTTTAATATTGAATTTCAAGGCAAACCAATGGTCTCTATTTAATTGTAATGTTAAAGTAAGGAATATATCCAAAAATTACGAAAAACGATAAGGTAGAAAAACTTATTTTAGAAAACATTTTTGGGACAAAAAAAACAAAAAAACAAACAAAACAAAACGCATTTAACTATTGCTATTTTTTAAAAATAGATTGTGTGTTAACAATTATAAATACGAGTTATATGCCTTGTTTTTAGCATAACTGAGTTACTTCCCTTGCTATTATGCCACGGGTTTCCAGTGAAATATGGCAAGGGTTTTTTTTATGATAAAGATCAAAATCTCGGGTTTTTGTTTTTTAAATAATGCGGTAATATTTAAGCACTTCTGGCATGCCAATTAAGTAGACATTATTGCTTTTAGTTGAAATATGACAAAAAGTCAGATACCATTGGGTTTTTTTTTTTTTTTTTTTTTATTAATTTTTCCGTTTTCTGAATTTCACTATTGTGGTGTATTCAACCTCCCCCCCTCCCACATGGTTGTCACCACTTATCAAGGCCTGGAAGCCACTCGGGGATAGGGGTTATTCCCATTTACAACACCATTAGGATCATCGGGGGGGGAGGGCCATAGATTGAAACTCAGGCGAGCATCTGCCATGAAAATAACAAAAGACTAGAGACAGATACACTACGTCTCTTCTATGGGAAACATTGCAGAGAAGAGAAAAGGGCATCACTTATTAGATGACGAAGTTGGTTTTAACCCTGTCCAAGTGGGAGAGACTAGTAGTCGATGCACCAGCCCAAATGTGGCAACAATACTCCATGCATGGTTGAATGGTGGCTTTGTAAAGATATAGAATACTCTCTTTTCTAGCATAGTAGAAGGAGCCCACTTACTTTGCTGCAGCCTTGGCAATGTCTTCATTGTATTTGTTCCAATTCATGTTGCCTGTAAATCTTCAGCTGAAGAGTTTGAAGGATGAGCTCTCACGTTAATTGTCAAGTTTCAATTAGGAATACCCAACAGTCTTTCTTTTATTTTGAGAGCCACTAATGTATCAACTGGACAAACTATTATACAAGGTGCTCAAAAAAAATTCATCCATTAATTTTTCGTAATCCAACTTTTTCGTAATCCAACTATATTTAGGTACAAATAAAGTTCACTCTTTCCGACTTGTCCACCGATTTACAGTTAAGAATACCCAACAGTCTTATTATTGTTCAGTGATAAAAACATGCCTAGATACTGCACTTCATGGGAGGTGACGGTGACTAAGTGGTTAGCGACATGTACTGACAACCTTGTACCAAGTTCTAATCCAGTTTACAATACAGAAACACTTCCACTTAGGATGTTGGCAACCTTCATGTAGCCCCACCCGTTAGTGCTTAATGTCTTTATATAAAGAATTCTAACTAGAAAGATATCTGGGAAACCAATGCAAACAATCACCTGGTTTATATAAAACAAGCGAGGGATACACACATTTTTCCTTTATATATATATATATATATATATATATATATATAGATATAGACTAGCGGAGATACACAGCGTTGCCCGGGTGTGTAGGTGGTGTCGTAAGGAACCCCGGAGAGAAATAAAAAAAGTGGTAGTTGGTTGGTTGTTTTCATTTTATGCTATATCAATCCTTTTCAGGTTATTTAATGCCGAATCCAAAGATTTTGAAGAAAAAATTTTTAATAGAATATATTTGTTGTTTTCAGGTCGGTTTCTATTCAACCCATAGTTGGGACCCTAACAGGTACTACCACTCCGGGTCAGAGTGGACCTGGGAGCAATGGCAATTAAAGGGTGGCTCCACACTCCTCAAAGCCCGCAAGCTGGGGCCTCACCACCAAATATAGTTTAAGGTCATATTCAGGACCACAAGTGGTAGTCGCAGGGGGGGGGATCAAGACAACTGTAAGCAGTTTGGGTGGAAGGAGGTGTAAAAAAAAAAAAAAAAAAAAAAAAAAGAAAAAAAAATTTGTAGTAGGCAGGTAGGCTAAAACCCGTAATGCGAAGGAAAAAACAAGACAAAAAAATGAAAACGTAACGTCTTAGCTGATGCGTCCATGGTGCAAGCAGAAGTCAAGAGCATTGAAATTAAGCGTAGTCAATCTAACGGGGACGATGACTTGCGGAAATGTTGACAAAAAAAGCGATCCTGCCTTGTAAAAAAAACGGCCGAGTTGAAGGTGAAGGAATGAATGTTTTTGGTCAATTTTCCAATATTTGTCATCCGAAGGATTGAGCTTCAAAACAATAACAGATCGCATGTGTCGAAAGTTTTTGGCAGACATACAAACACATTGCCTTTTATATATTAGAAGATGAATGAATGACTTCATTTTTTTCTGTCCTCGGCCATTGGAGAAATACTTCTGAAATGGGGCAATTTTTTTTTTTTTTTTTAATTTTTTGTTCTGATCCAGAGTGATCCTTTTTAGGCTGATAAATTCCCCCCCCACCTAAAAAAACTGACCTTGTGCCTAACTTTGTCCTCGTAAGCAAGCAAGTAAATAGAGACTAGCTTTGTTTGATCTTGGTAAAGGGCTTTGTTTTCAAGTGTATCCTCTAGACAGGGAGATAAATACACACCAAAGTGACCTTCAAAAAAAACAAAAAAAACTGTCATCCATGGAATGGCCAAGAATAGTCAGAATCCTTTCTGTAATCCAATCATATTTTTTTCAAAATGAACTTTAGTTTATGTCTGACTTGTCCACCAAGTTCTGGGGAAAACAATGGAAGTGGTCCCAAAGAACTGCCCACCTGTGGAACTCTGTTCCGTTTGCCTGCTTTCCAGCTGGCTACAATATCTCAATTTCTTGATGAGCCATTCTCTTTAAGTAATCCAATTTACCAAATTTCCCCAATTAACTACGATATTGTTCTAATGACCACTGTACACTCATTAACCCTTATCCTCGAGTGGGCTCTGGGCCTTGATAAGCGGTGACTCCTTTGTAAAAAAAAAAAAAAAAAAAAAAAAATTTTGGTACAACTGCTACTCTCCATCAGTGCAATAACTGCCCGAAGACCGAGCAGACTGTAGATCTCAGGTTCATCAGAGTTGTAGATCATCAGAGTTTTCCTTAACGAAGACCGAGAGCGCATGTAAAAGTACAACAATATTATAATCTCTCATTTAACGAACGCGGACACTTGAGTGGGTATGCGTAAATCATATAGGAGGTCAAACTGACCCAAGCCAAATAATTAGGGATTACATTTTTTTTTTTTGTTTTTAATTCTCAGCAATAAAATACGATGAGTTAACAAATAATTAGATAATCATTTCATTGTGGAAACGCCCTTTTTTTTTTTTTTTTGACAATTTCTACTGTGAGTCATGGGCAGCTACTTCATTTCTTACAATTTTTTGTAATTTGCAAACTCATATCTTTAGTTAACTATTAAGTGTAATTATATTAATGTAGATATTCTATATTATAAATATTTGCGTAAAAAGTTTATAGTAAACACAAAACTCTTTCCATATATATTTATGTATGCGTATATGTCTTTGTTTAAAAAATTTTGCCAACCAAACTTTTTTTTTTTTTTTTTTTTTTTTTTTTACAACGGAGTCACCACTTATCAAGACCTGGAGGCCACTCGAGGATAAGGGTTAATAAGTGTACAGTAATCAATGGGATAATATTGTAATAATCGTTAGTAGTGGAAATTTGGTAAATTGGATTACTTAAGGGGACGGTTCAACAAGGATTTGTTTACATTGGACTTGAAAACGACCAAATTATAATCAGCTGGAAAGCAGGCAAATGGAAGAGAGTTCCACAGGCATGTAGTTCTAAGAAAGAAGCTTTGTTCATGGAATTTATATTTCGGTTTAGTCACAGATAGAGTGGGGCACATCTGCTGTGGATCTAGCAGAATGGAAACCATATTGCATGTCACTAAGGTTATTTTTGCTGAGGTGGTTGACTATTTCTCATAAAGCTCAGGAAACTTATTGGTCTGTACTGAAAGGAAGATTTCCAATCACCTGAAATCTTATATATAAAAGCGAAAATGTATGTATGTTTGTATGTGCGTTTGCTTTTTCTGCATGTCTACAAAAGGCTTTTTTCAGAAAAGCGGTCGGTCAGTTCACAACTTTTTATATCACATATAAATCGTAATATCTCACAGTTAACAACGAAGCTCGCCTGTCTATTTAATTTACTCGATTTCGGGAAGATAAATATTCAACATTTGTCGCTCGCCGCATGTGGGTTAGTCTTTTAACTATAACATCTTGAGAAAATACTATCCCGCAGTCAAACTTGACCTCATTAAAACGGGCACCTGCCAAATCCAAGTAATTAAATAAATTCAAACGTGTTTCCGTTAGCATCTCGCGGTGAGGCAATGGTTAACGTCGCACATTTTTTTTTTTTTTTCACACTTTAATTTACAACTTTGCCGCAACGGTTCGGGTTCGATCTTCATACTTCTTTTTTTTTTAACCCCCGGAGTTTCCACACACACCTCCAAACACCCGGGCAACGCCAGGTAGCCCTCACTAGTCT
The DNA here is from genome assembly GCF_053919585.1 of Euprymna scolopes. Lineage (NCBI taxonomy): Eukaryota > Metazoa > Mollusca > Cephalopoda > Sepiida > Sepiolidae > Euprymna > Euprymna scolopes. Next base: position 82,416,656 of record NC_136519.1, read on the forward strand.
TAAATAAAGGACATACGGATGAGGTTTTCCATGGTGTTAGGAAGCATTTCTCCTAAAGACAATGCTCCTCATAGAGTGTCTGGTCTACAAACATGAAACTTCATATATAAGGTATTTGAACCCATGCAAAATTTTCTATTTGGGTTTTAGCTCGGGAAAAATCAGTACAAAAGTGTGAAAATTTAAAAAAAAAAAAAAAAAAAAAAAAAATGGGGAAATTCGCCAGGTGAAGGTCAAATGACGGCATTACAAAATGGCAGAGGAAAAAATAAATCGTAAGCAAAACGTTTAGGTTTTGTGGTGGCACATGAGTAATTTTTTTTAAACCTTAATTCATTACCATATATTAGATCCAATCTATTTATTTATAAAAGTGAAATTGTCTCTGTGTGTATATTTCCCTACCAAACTACTCTGTCAATTTTCAGTCTACAGACTCGAGATTTGGAAAAATCTTTTTAATCGGTTATCGGCCAGAAATTTGGCTGTTAAGGGGTCAAAGTTCAACAATTTGACCTTTGAAAACTCTTCCAAACTCCTCCACTAATTTTGGGTCTAAACACTTAAAATTTTAGATGTAGGTTACTTGGACATGGATTAAACTTTTCATTTGATTTGAGTTCAAAACAATAAATGTAAAGGGGTCAAAATTGGAGTCAAACTTTATTTTGACTTCTGCGGACTCTACAAAATTACTCAGCCAATTTTTGGTCTAAACATTTGAAATTTTGCATAAAATGTATTCAGACATAGGGAAAGCTTTTTTATCAGTTTTTGGCCATAAATTTGGTTGCCAAGGGATCAAAGTTCAAAAGATTTGAACCTTGCGGTCTCTAGCAAACTATTCAGCCAATTTTGGGTCTAAACATTTAACATTTTACATAAAGGGTATTCAGACATGCAGCAAGCTTTTTAATCAGTTTTTGGGGCGAAAATTTGGCTGTGAAGAGGTCAAAGTTGAAAGGGTTGATCTTTAAAGGCTCTACCAAACTCCTCTGCCAATTTTGGGTCTTAATACTTGAAATTTTAGATGTAGGTTACCTGGACAGGAGTCAAACTTTTTAATATATGTATATGCACATAAAGTTATGAACAGTACATAGGGCCCGAGCAAAGCCGGGCTGATCTACTAGTATAATATAACAAAACAAAATCAGCATTAATCAAAGAATTTAAGCATTTATATTTTATGACTGGGCAATGCTGGGCACTCTGCTAGTATACATAGAAAAGTCGTATTATTCTCCGTTTTTTTCACAATTTGGTTAAGACACTTTCTTTCATAGAAATTTGATATATAGGATATTCAAACAGGTGGAAAACTTTTTTATTGATTTTTATTTGGAAAAATGGACTGCTAAGCAGTAAAAATTGAAAAATCGTCTCGGGGAGGGGGTCAACGGAGTTTTATCTTTTTACTAACTCTTCCACGAATGCACATGCACGAATGGTTCGCATGACAGTTTTATTATGTTAAAGATAAGTACGTTTGAAAACACTTTGTAAAGATCAAATACAGGGTATTCAGACATACAAATATCCGTGCATGAGGTCGCCAAGCTAATAAAGAACCTAGATTCCAGTAAAGCAACTGGCCCTGATGGCATCCCAATTATAGTGTTAAAAAAGCTTCAACCAGAACTTGCTCCCATACTTACGAAACTATTTAAGCGCTGCCTTAAGGAGAAGTGCTTTCCGACTCCCTGGAAGACCTCATCAGTTTGCCCTGTATTTAAGAATTCAGGTGATAAGTCGTCTCCCTCTCAGTACAGACCAATAAGTCTTCTCTGTGTTATGAGTAAGTTGCTGGAATCCATATTAAATAGAGAAATAGTCAACCACCTCAGCAGGAATAACCTTCTTAGTGACACACAATATGGTTTCCGCTCTGCAAGATCCACCGCAGATGTGCTGACGGTTATATCCCACAGGATAAGTGAATCTCTTGACAAAGGCTTTCTTTCTAGGGCAATTGCTCTTGACATATCAAAGGCCTTTGACAAGGTATGGCATAAGGGTCTACTTCACAAGATTTCCAGCTACGGTATAACAGGAAATGTTTTCTCAATCATTAAATCATTTCTCTCCGATAGGCTCATAAGAGTAGTGGTCGATGGACAAAAATCGGAGGCCTGCAATATAAATGCTGGAGTCCCCCAGGGGTCAATCCTGGGCCCAACTCTCTTCCTGATCTACATCAATGACCTCCCTAAACACATACTTAAATCATTCGTTGACATCTATGCTGATGACACGACCATCTACGGCAACACATCAAAGGGTGTAAATGACAAAGTTCTCTCTGATTCTCCCTCCTCTGATCTCGAGCGCGTGGTTCAGTGGGGGAAGATGTGGCTGGTTACCTTTAATGCATCCAAAACCAAACTCCTATCCTTACATCATCAACGCTCTGATCCCCAGCTGGCATCAATTGTGATGGATGGCTCTCGTCTGGGTGAGGCTCCGTGTTTTGACAAGCTTCTGGGTTTAACCTTTACTCCTGATCTGAAATGGAACACGTACATCAAGTCTGTTGCCAAGGTCGCTGGAAAGATGGTGGGATCCTTCTACCGCTCCAGAAGATAGCTCACTACTGATGCAATTATCTATCTATATAAAAGCCAAGTACGTCCAAGGATGGAATACTGTTGCCATATCTGGGCAGGAGCTGCTAAAAACAGCCTATCCTGCCTTGACAGAGTGCAAAATAGACTTCGTGGCTTAGTGGGGGATGCCCTTTTCTCTACCCTGCAACCTTTCTTCCACAGAAGAGACGTTGCGAGCCTGTCCTTGTTTTATCGTTATTTCCATGGCAGATGCTCGTCTGAACTCCAATCTCTGGTCCCCCCTCGCCAATCTTTCACGAGAAACACCCGTCTAGCTGAATTCACTGTGAAAAATTTCCCCCACTCTATATCTGTGCCTAAATCAAAATGCGTATTCCATGAACAAAGCTTCTTTCTTAGAACTGCACGCCTGTGGAACTCTGTTCCGTCTGCCTGCTTCCCTCCGGACTACAATTTGGATGTCTTCAAGTCCAATGTTAACAAATTCCTAATGAACCGCCCCCTTAAGTAAACACTTCAGCAAATCTCCTCACTAACTTTATGTACTTGCAATAACCCTTATCCCTGAGTGGCTTCCGGGCCTTGATAAGTGGTGATCACTGTGTAAAAAAAAAAAAAAAAAAAAAAGATCATGTCAAGTAATGGTTATTGTACTTGACTAGGCACGGCCAAAACGGAAGTCTCTCTTTAAAAATCTACCAAAAATCAAGTAGTTATCCAATCAATACGAAATTTTCACCGATTATTAAGTCAAGAACGAACTTCATAATGGTGTACTTTTTTTTCATAATTGATATTTATATATTTTTTTTTTTTTGCCTAAAACCTCCTTTATTTTGGGTATAAATATGCTTTAAAAAAATCAGCGGAAACTGAACAAAATACATTATAGCATGAGTAGGGTGGAGATTGTAAAAAAATTTTCTTTTAAATAATAAAAAACTGCGACGTACCAAATTTTAAGGTTAAAAATCTGAATTTTGAATGTGCTTAATTTTTCAGCTTTTGCTTTTTGACGTGTGGAATTTGTTGAATATGTTAAGTATTATTTTTTCAGATTAGAAGAAAAAAAAAAAAAAAAAAAAAAATTATATATATATATATATATATATATATACTTGTTATTTTGGCGAAAAACGCTAGTTTTAAATCTTGGAAAAATAAATTAATAATTTTCTTTTAGTGAGTCCAATATTGCTAATATACTATTATATAGGACATGCTTTGAAGAATCAATACCAAAAAGGTAAAAAGAAAAAAAAATGATAATTTGTTTTGGCAATTTGTTGTTGCATATTATTTTTTTCATCTATGAAAGACTATACGGCTTACAAACAGTTGTTACCTCCCCCTTTTCCAAAATTACGAATTAATTTTGTCTTGTAAAGACTACCATAGTTTCTTTAAAAGTGACCTTAAATTTTGGATTTTTTAATTTCGACACACGATATCCACATATTCAGATAAAATATACAATTATTTGAAATTCAGTTATTATTATGTTATAATATTTTTGCATATTCTCATTTAGACAATTATTGATGGTGTTTTCTGCTAGACGGGTGTTTCTTGTGAAAGTGTGGCGAGGGGGGACCATAGATTGTCATCAGGTTGAATTCTCGGATTTCTTATTGAAGTTGAACCCAAAACTTGAAGTGGGGAAGGTTTTGGTTGCATACAAAGAAAGAAGTTTGGGAGTCAGTCCAAGCAACGTGGATGAGTGGTTATATCAAAAAAGAGAGTACGTAAACAGTGAACGATCCCTTTTATAATCTCCTGTGATGTGCTCAGCTTGCCCGAGAGATGGACTCTGATTGGACGAGCCAGAAAGGAAATTAAATGTTTACACCAATCAGTGGTGCGGAGCTCAGAAATTAAGCATAGATTAAAAATTGTTAACCACGACCTGTTGTTACTGCCTTTTTTTTTTTTTTTTTACATGGGGGTCACCACTTATCAAGGCCGGGAGGCCACTCAGGGATAAGGGTTATTGCGTGTACAGTAATCAATGAGATAGTATTGTAGTAATCATTAGTATTGGAGATTTGATAGAGTGTCTCACTTAAGGGGGCAGTTTGTCAGGAATTTGTTTATGTTGGACTTGAAGACATCCAAGTTGTAGTCAGGTGGTAAACAGGCAAACGGAAGAGAGTTCCACAATTGTGCACTTCTGAGAAAGAAGCTCTGCCCATAGAATCTACGTTTGGATTTAGGCACAGATAAAGAGGGGGGGATTATTGACAGTAGTTTCAGCCAGACGGGTGTTTCTCGTGAAAGATTGGCGAGGGGGTGGGCAAGAGATTGGAGCTCAGACGAGCACTTGCCATGGAAATAACGATAAAATAAAGACAGGCTCGCAACGTCTTTTCTGTGGGAGAGAGGTTGCAGGATAGAGAAAAGGGCATCCCCCACTAAGCCACAAAGTCTATTTTGTACTCTGTCAAGGCAGGATAGGCTGTTTTTAGCAGCTCCTGCCCAGATATGGCAGCAGTATTCCATCCTTGGACGTACTTGGCTTTTATTACAGTAGAATGATCTGACCAGTTTTCCAGCAGCCGTAGCAGCAGATTTTTTTTTTTTTTTTTTTTTTACAGTGGAGTCACCACTTATCAAGGCCTGAAGGCCACTCGAGTATAAGAGTTAATGTGTACGCAGTCATAAAAATTGTGTAAGAAACTGACTATTTAACGGGACGGCTCAACAAGAATTAGTTTACATCCTTAGTTTTGGCGTGAGATGCGTTTTGATTGGCTAATTGATAAGAGGGAGGGTGGTTGATATTTTGTTTTACGGAATATCAACCCTTTACAGGTTATTTAACACCAGATCAATTCATTTTGAAAAAAGTTTTTAGGCTTCAAGTTCTTTACATCGTCAAATATTTATTCAAGGTGTTTGGTTTGGTTGTTTTGTAGAGATTTTTTTTTTGTTTTTGGCTTTCATTTTGCAAAGGAAAAAAAAAACAATATCAAGGTTTGGTGCATTTAAGGCCAGGAAACCGGTAACATCAAAAAGAGAGAGAGAGAGACAGACAGACAGACACACAGACAGACAGACATACACACACACAGAAAGAGAAGAGACAGAGAGAGAGAAAGGGAGAAAGAGATAGAAAGACAGAGTAAGGGGGAGAGAGACAGAGAGAGAGAGGAAAATGGAAGGAGAAATGTAAGACTTGTCAAATCTATATTATATTTCTTTTAGTCTGTCAGTTCCACTTTTTCCTGGAAACTACTGGTCGATCTAACTTAAATTTTGTATGAACCTTTGATATGAGGTGCAGCAAAATGAATCCTAGGAGGTTTTCAAGACAAGAGTCAAAATTATATTATATTTCTCTTTGTCCGTTTCACTACCTCCCCCTCCCGCCTGAAACTACAGGATTAATCTCGCTGAAATTTTGTATGGACATTTGTTGAGATAAGGTGCAGCGAACCAAGTAATATGGTATCCATTTGATGCACATTAATAGACATTAGAATTTAATGTAAACACGAGCACAAATTTAACCGCGTGTATTCATTCTTTTTGCAAACTGTTTTCCTCATCTTCTATAATTGTTGTTTCCCCACGTTTCGGCCATCTTATCCTCTGGCCTTCTTTGGGTAGGATTGAAACCGTTATCTTCAGACAATGCTCAGGTCACGGGCTTGTGGCGCAGTGGATATAGGTGTTGAATCTATGGTTCCATTCCATCAGCATTGTCTGAAGATAGCGGTTTCAATCCTACCCAAGCAGATAAGATTAGTCGTCAAAAACGTGGTGAGACAACTATGGAAGGTAGTCATCTCAAAGGATTAAAAAAATAAGGTAGTCATCTCAAAGGATTCAAAAAATAAAAAACAAAATAAATTTAACCATATTCAACTATCAATTTAACATAAAGCACTAATTCAATGGGCTATAACTTTTGCCCATAGTCACCCCCCCCTCCACTTGTAAACAAGAACTTTTTTACCACTTTTCTTTCTTCCTATTTGTAGCTAAAAATCAAACAAAAGTTTCATAAACAGAGTTTCTTTCGAAGAATCTCCCATTTGTGGAGCACATTAGTGTAGGATTGCTTCGCTGGAGACTACAACATGGTCGCTTGTCTTTCGGACCCTCATTTCCAACCATTTTAGAGTATGGTTGGTACTTGTAAGGAATAGGTATCCACAGGAATGAAATTTTTATGCAATCAGTTCTGCGTACTGATTGAGAATCCAATGTGAATCCTAGATACGACATCCAGTGGAGACATGGAAGGAGGAATGGAAAAAACAATACTCCCAAAGGAGGGGGACATCATTGAAGATCCAACTTTGCGCCTCCCAGGCTTTGCTACAAATAGTAGGAAGCGGTGGGTAGCCGCAAACCGGATCAGAACAAAACACTGCAGGACTGCAGTAAACAAACAGGTCGAGACAAATACTCCCTAATCTGCCCAAAGTGCAAGGAAGCCCTCCCCCCCCCCAGGACACAGATCACCTGATAGGAAGCAGGCTATGTGACAGTTCATCTATCTGAAGACAATTTTTCAGACTGGCTAAAAAATAGTGGTATAGAGTTCTAACCCATGCGATACTATTTTTGTTCCGATCCACTTTGCTACTTTTTGATGCGCTGGATCCCCCCCCCCCCCCCGCATTAAAAACTGATCTTGTGTCTAATTTGGATTTACATATATAATTTCGCAAAACAAAAACTTTAACAAAACAAAATTAGATACAAGGCCAATCAAAAAAATGGAGAGGGGGAGTGTATAGACATCCTTGTCATTGTACCTTTGATTTGTCTATGCTAATTCTAGCTAGAGTTCTCAGTCACCATAATACCACATTCACACCAGGAGTCATCCTAATTAAGGTCAGTTTTATTGCCACGTTGATTATTTGTTCATGCATGCATGCACAACCGGAAGTCGTAAACCGGATGTTGGGATACAACACCCGTTACAAGGTCATTTGAGTTTTATAATTATATAGATTATAGTAAATAATTATGTCAGCCCCTTTAAGAAACTCGTTTCTTATTTAGCACTTTCAGTTGAATTAAAAGTCGCTCAATTTAGCTCTTATGCGCAGATCATCATATAATGATTAGATCACTCTGACATTTAAAAAATAAACGTTTAAAATTCAACAGTATTTCTCGCGGTTAACAGTGGCCGAATGGATTAGATCCTTGCTAATGAAACCAGGGATGGCTTCTGTCACCAGGTTCAAATCTATCGACTGGTGTTAATCATGACACCTTGCACTGATGAATCCTGAAAGGATAAAACACGAGCGTCTGTAGATATTTATTAATTATTATAGTAAATAATTATATGTATAGTCTGTTTATTATACAAGCATTGTGCATGTGCATACATGCTTCAGTGGAATCACAATTCAAGGTTAACACCTTATCAGACCAAAAAAAGAGTCGATATTGAAATGGGAGTCATAATTACATATATTTGGGTGGGTTTTTTTTTTGGTTTTTTTTTACATAGGCATCACCACATTATCAAGGCCAAGAGGCCACTCAAGGATAAGGGTTGAAGAGTGTACAGTAGAAATTGGACAATATAGTAATCATTAGTAATGAAAATTTGGTAAATTTGATAACTTATATGGAACGGCTCATCAAGATCTTATTTACGTTAGACTTGAACACAACCATATTGTAGTCAGCCGGAAAGCAGGAAAACGGAAGACAATTCCACAGGCGTGCAGTTCTAAGAAAGAAGCTTTGTTCATGGAATCTACGTTTAGGTTTAGGTACAGATAAAGAGTGGGGGGAATTATTGATAGTGTTTCTTGTGAAAGTTTGGCGAGGGGGGACCATAGATTGAAGCTCAGACGAACACTTTCCATGAAAATAACGATACATCAGAGACAAACTCGCAACATCTCTTCTGTGAGATAGAGGTTGCAAGGAAGAGAAAAGGACATCTCCTACGAGGCTATGAAGTCTATTTTGAACTCTATCAAGGCAGGCCAAGTCCTTTCTAGCAGCTCCTGCCCAGATGTGGCAACAGTATTCCATCCTTGGACCTACCTGGCTCTTATATAGATAGAGAATAGCATCAGCAGTGAGATATCTACCGGATCGATAGAAAGATCCCACTATTTTTCCAGCGGCCTTTGCAACAGATTTGATGTACGTGTTCCATTTATTGTTCTGGAATGACCCTTATCCCCGAGTGGCATCCGGGCCTTGATAAGTGGTGACTACCATGTGCAAAAAAAGTGGGGTACATATTTTGTGAATGTGAGCAGTAGGGATTTTTGGAGGAAGGTATGGTGAAGGGAATAGGGGTGAGGGAGGAAATACGATTTTGTGGTATTAAGCTGTCGCAGTGGAGAGGTGTTGGTATCTTTTAACTTGCCGGTTGTTTATTGGCCTAAGCTTTCGCTTTGATCTGAAGTAATATTATACTCTTATCATCGCTACTTCCCTATCGTGGGGTTTTTCCCCCCATATCGACAGCTTAATCACACAAAATTGTACTTTGACTCTTATTTCAATATTTGATTCTTTTTTTGGTCTGATGAAGTGTTATTCTTGAATTAGGACTCCACTGAAACATGTCTGCACATATGTAATCAAAAATGTTTGTATAAGAAACAAAGACTATATACCAGCTCTGTCGTCTATTAAGCACTCTTTAATAATCACGTGAGTTTATTGGATTTACATCTAGGAAACCAGGACTTACCTCACTGCTCCCAAAGACTGTCACTTCGGATTTTACCATACAATTTGAATACAAAATTCAATATCCTTTTCACAATGGACATACATATAGTTTCCATTATTCTATGTTTTAAAAACTTTAAAAGCTTTTAATTATGATTTTCTATGTTTATTGTATTTAGAAAATTAGGTATAAACCATTATAATACTTGCTAATATTTTCTCCTCTGAGGAGATGGGTAGACATCGAAAACCAATAGGTTAAGGAGATATACTTATTGAAATGTATTCTTTGTCTTGCATATAATAAAACTTCTAAATTTGAAACTTAACCATTTTATGTCATAGAATTTAAAATTACCAATTTAATGATTATATAACAAATAATTCTGGACAGCACCTGTTTCGTAGCACAAAATCATTTAATTATATCAATCAATGAATTTATTAAATGAATGCTTTTGCACTACGAAACAGGTGCTGTCAAGAATTTATTCCTTTCAGTATGTTGACATGCACAATTCTTGACAGTACCTCAAGAATTGTGCATGTCAACGTACTTAAGGGAATAAATTGTAAGATGGTCAACATCTTGAAATTTGGAGTATAGACTTTTGTCATCCATTTGTTACTAGCATTTCAGCCTGGCGTTGCCCGGGTGTTTGGAGGTGTATGTTGAGCAAAAAAAAAAAAAAGCGGTCAATTTTTTAAACTTTGACCCCTATTATGACCCCTTAACATTTATTGTTTTGGGCTCAAATCAAGTTATTAAGTTAGATCCGTGTCCAAGGAACCTATATCTAAAATTTCAAGTGTTTAGACCCAAAATTGGTGGAGGAGTTTGGTAGAGTTCTCAAAGGTCAAATCGTTGAACTTTTGACCCTTTAACAGCGAAATTTCTGGCCGAAAACGGATCAAAGATTTTCCCAAATCTCAGTACCCTGTATATCAAATTTCGAGTCTGTAGACTTAAAATTGACAGAGTTATTGCATAGAGAAATGTACACACAGAGACACGTTCACTTTTATAGATATATAGATATGCTCTGTAATGACATTGAGCTTTATGAATTAAAGGATTCGTACAAAATAAAAAGTGAAAAATAACTTAAAAAATATTTCCACACACACACACACACACACACACACACACACACACACACACACACACATAATCTATGCAAAAAATAAAATTTTATAAAAACTGTTTTCATTCAATACATTATTTCATTGACTTGGGATAAGGGGGAGGAAAAAAAAGTTCAAAAAAGTTAGTAAGGCCCTCCCAACCCTTTCTAGATAGTAGACCGCCCACTTTTTTCCGGCTTGATGGGGACCGAAAACAAGCAGGTCGATCTCTGAATGGGGTTGAATTCTAGATAGGGGGGGATAAAAAAGAAAAAAGTAGAGTGGGAAGTTAGGGAGTATGTGATATCACTTCAAGATGGAAGCAATTAGTGGGGGTGGCCCCTGGCCCGGCTCTTACGGAAATGCAAACGAACAGGGAGTACTTTTAATACTTAAAACAAATTTTTGGTGCTTATTCAAATTTGCACTTATGGCGGCAATTAAAAGTAAAGACAATACAGGAAAGTTTGCATGACGTACATACTTGCTACACGACGGAGACGTCATATTCCAAAAATCACAATTTGATCAAGTAGTTTATTATTATTATTCAAGCAAATCACATTTTACGATTAAGCGAGTCAGTGTTTTCATCGGCCATGTTTAAATCCGATGAAATAAAAAAAAAGGGGGAGACAACTCAAATGGAAGTATCGAAGTGAAAAAGGCCTAATTTTCAATCCAGTTTAATAGTAAAACCGCTAAAAATCGTAAATTTTGATTTTTTTAGTTTTAAATAAAGCTACTTGAACGAATAACGTGATTTTTGAAATATGACATCTTCGTTCTATAACGAGTCTGTATTTTTACTTTTAATTGCCGCCATAAGTGCCAATCCGAACAAGCACCTCAATTTTTTTTTTTTTTTTTTTTCGCGTTCTTCCATGAACGTGATAAGTTGGCAACATCTCAATTAGTGCCCATTGCGTACATAGTTCAATTGACAACACTCAACCAAGGCCAAAAGCCACCCGAGGATGAGAGTTAATAAGATTGTTAACCTTATTAACCCTTATCCTCGGGCCAAGATGAATGTGTAGTATCTGTTCTTCAGATGCTACACTAGTACACTTCAATTTCTTGTTCTTTCTCAGTGGAGGAGAAATCCTTCACGAATGAGACAATTTTTATTTATTTATTTTTTTTTTTTCTCCACGTTAAAAATGACTCTGGTGTCTAACTCTGTCCCGTGTGTGTGGGGGGGGGGCACAGTAAATAGGAACCCTTATCCTCGTGTGGCTTCTGGCCTTGGCGAGTAAGAAGATTCATTGATATTTTTTTTAGATTAGGTCCACCTCCACCTCCACAATTTTCTTTTAAATGACGACTTTTAAAAGTTTTCGACTACGCTGAATACGAAAATCGCATTGTAATTTTGCAGAAATAAGTGGTTATCGAGATATTAAAAGTTGTTTTAAGCATTGTAGTCTTTGTTACGCGCATAGATTTGTTTATGGCGCGCGCGCGCGTAACAAAGATGGCCGCCAAAGAATACAATGCATAATACAACTTTTTATATCTCGATAACTACTTATTTCTGCAAAATTTCAACGCGATTTCCGTATTCAGCATAATCGAAAACCTTCGAAAGTCATCATATAAAAGAAAATTGTGGAAGTGGACCTAATCTAAAAATTTACCGATTCTTCATTAATAATAATCTATAGAAAAAGAAAGAAAAAAAGGAAAAAAAAAAAAAAAACGAATTCCTTTGTCAGAATAATCTCCCATTGAAGCCATTTTGTAGAGCTTTAGCTTT
>NC_136519.1:82433775-82661275 GCF_053919585.1 Euprymna scolopes
AATATATTATGTATTGACCTTTTCTCTTCAATTTGTGGGTAAATTAATTATTTACTTTCCAGGTACTAAATTAAGTATTTACTTTTTAATAGACACTTAAAAATTGGGATGGGGGGGGGGTCGTGAATTAAAAAAAAAAAACGTTTGTCTAAAATATTATATTCGATTTATTGGAAAGAACATAAAATTTCACACTGACCCTGAAAATATCGTAAAAATAGAATCAATAGAAAAATTTTGATAGATTTTTAAAGTTTAAAGATTGAAAAATATTGAGTTCGGAAAATTCATTACTGTTTAAAAAAAAATATATATATATTTCTATTACTTTTAAAACAACTGTAATAGTTTATTTTGGAAGTATAATCCATAAAGAAAATAAATAACCCACTTTTAACAGAGAAATTCCGAGATTTTTATATTGTATTCGCAGTTTCGTGTTAGGGGTGTCAAAAATTCCTACAAAAATTCTGATACTACTGTTTATGTGTCAATTTAATCGACCTTTTCTTTTCTTATATTGAATATTGAAATAAAAGACATTACTACACATTTATTAATAATATCTTTTTTTTTTTTTTACTGTTTTACTGTTTGTGTCACTTTTATCGACTTTTTCTTTTATGAAACTTATCGGCGGTTCTTGCACTTATGATCCGCGCTATATTTTAAAAAGCCATTCTTAACACGGGGAGGGTGTTTTGTACCTATTCTCTACTTTAACCTTACAATTGAATAAAAAAAACATTAAACTTTAAGCTTAGAAATACGATTTAAAATATAGCGCGGATCATAAGTGCACTAGCACCCATTTTCTTATTAATAAATGTTTAGTAATTATTTTTCTTTTAATATTCATAAACAGTAAAAACGTCGTCATTTAAAAAGAAAATGCTATTTAAAAAAGAAAATAACATTGATTAAACGTAAGTAAATTTATTATTCTATCATCATTTTGTGGTAAGTAAATTTCAAGAACCGCCGACAAGTTTTGTGGTAAGTAAATTTCAAGAACCGCCGATAAGTTTCATAAAAGAAAAAGTCGATAAAAGTGACACAAACAGTAAAACAGTAAAAAAAAAAAAAAAAGATATTATTAATAAATGTGTAGTAATGTCTTTTATTTCAATATTCAATATAAGAAAAGAAAAAGTCGATGAAATTGACACATAAACAGTAAAGAAAAAAAAAGATATTAATAAATGTGTAGTAATGTATTTTATTTCAATATTCATAAACAACGTTGTCATTTAAAAAGAGTAAAAAAAAGTTTTAAAAAGTCGATAAAACTGATTAAAAGTGAAATATTATTAATAAATGTGTAGTAATGTCTTTTATTTCAATATTCATAAACAGTAAAACAATGTCGATAAAAAGTGTTGTTACTATGGCAACTAAAACATGTCCTTTGCGGCTGCGCGGGAGAAATCATTGTTTTTTTAGGGTGTTCGGCAGGAAACTCTTACCGCGACCAGTACCAATTCCACTTATTCATATAGGTAACCAGATATTTCGCGTTGACGTAGAGTTCAGATCGACTCTGTTTACGTTTTCGTTTGATAAAAAGCAAACTATGGAAGACCAAACAGGCCAAAAAAAAACTTATTTTTCAGTGACGAAAATTTCAATGTATTATTAAGCTGACGCTGGCCAGTACCAGATGGGTGACCATTTGTATACATTTGGTTTTTAATGTGTATGTGTGTGGGGGCCAGGCTCCCCAAAATGGGGGGTGACAATTTAAAGCAGAATAAAAAAAAATATTTCAGCGCGTTTGGTCCACCGTAGTCGAAAGGCGGCAAACGTTTTCAAACGGGATCGCAAAAAATGATGCTATTTTTAACACAAAGGGCACAATATTTATCGAATTTTTTTTTTTTGGTATCGATTATTCAAAGCATGCCCCGTTTAATACTGGCCATGCATTATTCGGCTCGCTAAAAAAAAATTGTTAATTTATTTATCAAAAATTTTAAAATAGCTTTTTTCGTATAAATATTAAAAAAAATTTTTTTTTTGTTTTGCTTAACTTAAATTAATTATTTTACTTAACATATTCACCGAATTCCACACTTCAAAACTCAAAAGCGGGATAATTAAACACAATCGAAGTTCTGATATTCAGACGTAAAAATAAGGTATGCAAACAATTTTTTTTTTTTTTTTTTGAATCTATAATTCTGTCCCTTACAACAACACAATATGTTGATTTCAGTTTCAGATGGTTATTTTAAGCATATTTGTTCCCACTTCAAACAAGGCGGGGGGAGGGTTGTAAGCAAAAAATATATATATATATATAAATATGGTTTATGAAAAATAAGTACACTGTTATAAAGTTCATTCTTCTCCTAATAATCGCTGAAAATTTCGTATTGATCGGATAATTACCTGATTTTTGGTAGATTTTTAAAAGACGGTCCGTCAAAAAGTACTGACCTGCCCCCCCCCCCCCAGTTTTGGCGGTGCCTAATATATATATATATATATATATATATATATATATATATATATATATATATATATATATATATATATATATAAATGGGTTAATAAATTCCAACGAAAGAAAGATGTATATTTAAATAAGGGAGTAGTCACCAACAATGTGTATTTTTTAACATTATTTTATTATTCCGTGTCTTGGTTTTTCATTGAGAATTATGTTTGGATCATTGTACTAATGTTTTTAAGTCATTGAAATCGTTTACGTACGTTTCAGACGGTCTGATGCGTCCTCGTCAGAAATTATTTCTGACGAGGACGCATCAGACTACTCCCTTATTTAAATATGTGTGTGTGTGTGTGTGTGTGTGTGTGTGTGTGTGTGTGTGTGAGATTGTGTGTGTGTGTATATATGTGTGTGTGTGTGTGTGTGTGTGTGTATATATATGTATGTATATATAACTACTCCATTTAATCACATAAATTAATACACGAAAGTATAAATTTATGCGTAAACTTTAAGTATTTACTTCAACTGTGCTCAATACGTAGGTAGAGCTAGTTAGTAAGTTATAAAATATATATGGCGATTAAGCTACACTGAATATTCTGCGTTTCATCCACTCTAGGATTCATCAGGCTGATAAATCCTAGCGTGGATGAAACGCGGAATATTCTGTGTAGGTTAATCGCCATATATATTTTATAACTTACTACATATATATATATATATATATATATATATATATATATATATATATATATATGATGATTGCAAAGTCTTGTCAGATGAGTGCCACTCCCTCAGTCACTGAAAGTCCATGTGCCCGAAGATTACTTTTTAGTCCTGCCAGCAAATTGCACACCCTCAAGCAGACATGACACTGAAAACAGTCATTGGTATACATACATATATATATGATGATTGCAACGTCTTGTCAGACGAGTGCCACTCCCTCAGACACTTAAAGTCCATGAGCCCAAAAATGACTTCCATCGCCACAGGACCATTTTAATAGACAAATGCCTGAGGGAGTATCTATACACAGATAATGTTACAGAGTCTTAGCTTTGTACAACAGCTAAGTCTCTCTCTCGCTTCAAAATGTTTAGATCCAGCAACAAGCAAGAGCAAGATAGCCAGCAACAAGTTAAACTGCAGACTAGCTTAATGCGGGTACTGGTCTCCCGCTTTATGGTTTTTTAAATCAGAGATTTGCTTCTCCTAGAAAGGTTGCCTTCACCACGGCTTATGGGAGCCCTCTCCACCCCAAATACATACATACATACATATACATGGTGATTGTCACTTCTTGACAGAAGAAGACCATCTTTCCCTTGCTTTATTGTTGATTACTCAATTATTTTCATGTATTTTTGAAAATATATATATATATATATTTTTTATATTATAATTATGTACACATATATACACTTATACACACACACATATATACATGTGGAGATGTGATCAAGAATGCATCAATTCCTATTTTCTGTGCGAACGAAGGTGGCTCTTCAGACCAGCACTGCCCTTACGCGGTCTGTTGCAAAGGTCACACTTAAACTGAGATTGAGGGATGCCAACTGGTGCTGCTCTACTGTGGACGCTCATATGACGCTTTAGGCCTCCACTCGATTTACAGACCACAGAGCAAACAGAACATACATGTATACATGCATACACACATACATATACATGCATATATATTCGTACATACACATACATATACATATACACACAAACATATACATACATAAATACACACACACATACACACACACACATACACACACACATATTTATTTATTTATTTCAGGTTGAAAGATATTCAATAATTAAGAATAATTGAATTTTAACAAGGATCGTTGATAGTGCTCAATCAAAGAGAGCGAATTATAGTTATATTATAGTTAAGAATATTAACCTTACCTCACGTCAGTCATGACAAAGTATATATTCTCTCTCCTCTAAAATTGAAAATGGTCTTGAACCTTTTAAATTTTTTAATTTTTAAATTTTCTAATTCTTGAATTTTTTAATTTTCTTGCCTGATGAGATCAATTATGATCGAAGCGGTCTGCACATCATAGCAAGATGCGACTGCATTTACATAAAGAATAATAAAAACTATATATATAATTATTTACTATAATAATTATTAAATACCTACAGACACTAGTGTTTCACCCTTTCGGGAATCATCAGTGCAGGGTGCGACGATTAACACCGATACACGCATACACACTCTTCATTTGTTTTTACATAATTGGTAATATGTTGCTACACAGTCATGAGCATGTTTCGGTCAGCTAGTTACCAATAACTAGAGACCTCTTCAGGCGATACAGCTTTCTTTTTTTTTAACACTTATCAAGGCCCGGATGCCACTCGAGGATAGGGTTAATGGGTATACATTAGTCAATGTGATTATAGCGTAGTAAACATAAGTAGTGGGAATTTTCTAAATCGTATTACTTAAGGGGACGGTTCATCAAGAACTTGTTTGTGTTGGACTTGAAGACAATCAGATTGTAGTCAGCTGGGAAGCAGGCAATAGGAAGAGAGTTCCACAGGCGTGCAGTTCTAAGAAGAAGCTTTGTTCATAGGATCTACATTTAGGTCTAGCCACAGACAAGGAGTGTGGGAAATTATTGATGGTGATTTCGGCCAGATGAATGTTTTTCATGAAAGTTTGGCAAGGGGAGACCATACATTGAAGCTCAAATGAGCACTTTCCATGAAAATAATGATAAAACAAAGACAGGCTCGCAACGTCTCTTCTGTGAGAAAAAGGTTGCAGGGAAGAGAAAAGGACATCCCCCCACTAAGATACGAAGTCTATTTTGAAATCTGTCAAGGCAGGATAAGCCGCTTCTAGCAACTCCTGCCCATATGTGGCAACAGTACTACATCGTTGGCCGTGCCTGGCTTTTATATAGGTAGAGAATTGCATCAGGAGTGAGATATATACTGGAGCGGTAGAAGAATCCCACCATTTTTCCAGCGACCTTGTCAATGGATTTGATATACGTGTTTCATTTCAGACCAGGTAATGGTCCACCTCAGACAAGAAATGAACTGTTTATAAAAAAACATAATACTGAAGAAGGATCCCACCATTTTTCCAACGACCTTCGCAATGGATTTGATATATGTGTTCCATTTCAGGTCAGGAGTAAAGGTCAAAGTCAAAAGCTTGTCAAAAGCTTGTCAAAACATGAAGCCTAGCCTCCCCAAGACGAGAGCCATACATTTCAATTGATGCCAGATTGGAATCAGAGCATTATATGAAAGCAAAGTTTGCAATGAAAATATCAGGTCTCTCTCGTCAAAGAGAGTTTATATTCGGAGGTTCCATCAAATGTGCTTATTTTTCACAACATTTGACGGAAGCTCCTTATATTAACTGTAGCTTGTCTCCAAGAACTACGAGGTTGTGGAACTCTCGACTTGCTGACTGTTTTCCTCTTACGTTTCTACTTACGCCTGACAGTATCCTATACCTCTATAAGGCAACCATTCGCCCATGTATGGAGTACTGTTGTCACATCTGGGCTGGTGCATCTGCTGCTTGTCTCTCGCTCCTGGACAGGGTTCAAAAGAGAGTCGCCAACCTGATAGGTCCTGAACTGTCATCTAGGCTTCAGCCTCTGTCCCATCGACGAGATGTTGCATCCCTCTGCCTGTTCTACAAATACTTTAATGGTGAATGCTCTGACGAACTGCAAACACTTGTACCTCCCCGACGTAACTAAACCCGACAAGCTACTAAGTCTCATCCCTTTACAGTAGAGATCCCTAGGTGCAAGAAAGCCTTTTACTCCAATAGTTTCTTCCCCAGACCTGCGGGTCTTTGGAACTTCCTTCTGGGATTCTGCTTTCCCAACTGCAATGATATGCAGAAGTTCAAGTGTAATGTTAACAAACATCTTTCTACTCATTTCCCTTCATAATGACCCCGCTAATTAAGTCCCTGATAGTAGCCCCCTGCTTCAAAGTGGCACTGTGCCTTGTTTGGGGTGAAAATTGAAAAAAAAAAAAGTTGGTCTTTTCAAGATTAAGGCCAACAAGTATCTCATGCCTTTGCGATAATCATCCTTGCTCTTTCTGCTTCTTGTAAAATCGGTTCTATTATTCTAAACACTTTGAATCTGTGTCCCATTTGAAGGTTCTTGATAAATTTCATAAATGTATCTGTAGTTTGATTGGCCCCATACTTTTTTCTTTACTGCAACCTCTCTTTCACAGATGTGATGTTGCTAGTCTCAGTCTTTTCTATAAATACTATTGTCGTGTAGTCTGGGGGAGAGGAGTTCATATCGGTGACACACAATACCAAAGATGATAATGACATTTATTTATTGTTTACATCACAACGCCGACTGTGACGATTCTTGGGGACTTCATATTTTTACATGCGAAATACCGTTCTTTTTACATCAGAGGGGAGATACTTCTTTATGATGGTGGAGGGGACAGATAATACTTTGAGAGAGTTATACAAAGTTTGTTTACAAGATGATAAACAAAAATACATTTACCTTTCAGTTGTAATGACGACGAAGACAAGTTTACAAAATATAAATGATGATTCTTTTATTCAACCAACTGGTTGATTGATGAATCAGGAATTCAAGCTCTTATGATTACATTGTCTTACCTTTCCCCCTTTCGCCTCCAAGGGGCATCAGGGGATATGACCTTAAACTATATTCAGTGGTGAGGCCCCAGCTTGCAGGCTTTGGGGAGTGTGGAGCCACCCTTTAATTACCATTGCTTCTAGGTCCACTCTGACCCGGAGTGGTAGTATCTGTTAGGGTCCCAACTATAGGTTAAATAGAAACCGACTTGAAAACAACAAATATATTTTATTAAAAAAATTTTTCTCCAAAATCTTTAGATTCGGCATTAAATAACCTGAAAAGGGTTGATATGCCGTAAAATAAAAATAACCAACAAACCCAATCTGACTAACTTGACTATCTCTAACTCTCTTCTCTGGCTCTCTATCTCTGCCTGTCTCCAACTCAAACCCACTCTGATTATATTGGGAATTCTGTTTCTTTATGACATCAAAGCATCCCCCCCCCGACGTGATCCATTCACATGAATTTTACCTATGTATGTCCAAACACGCTTTTGATAAACAAAGAAATTCCTAAATTGAATTGTTAATCATTATTTCCAATTTGTATTGTCCATTCTTTTAACTGACATATTTAATATATCCAGTTATTTCTAAGAACAATGAACAATAGGCTGCATTCCTAGAATTGCAATATGTAATCACTTTTAACTTTTGAATGCTGAGTTCGATTCTATCCTTTTCCAAATATCATTTTCAAACTTATCAAGTTTGTTCCCCTTCTCGTGTAGCACTATCATGGCAGGTGTTCCTTAGAATTGTCTGAACTTTTACCTGTCTCCTTTGTTCCAGCTCGTTTGACTTGTGGTCTTCATCAGTTTGCTGTTTTGATACATCATTGTGATCCAGCTTTTTATTTCAGTAGATTCTTTCCACGAATCATCTTTCATTCCTGTTAGCTGCTTACATCAAGTGGCTTCATGCCTTGTCTGGAGAGATTTTTATATAACAAAAATTATTTTTTGGAAATTGTAACAAAAACGAATGATTTGTTTATAAAGAAATGAAAATGCATTTTGGTGGATTTAATTTCATATTAAAATTTTTTTTTGTACTAATGAGTTGCCGTTTACCAACGCGCAAAGGCTGCTCAATGATCACGATTAATGAGCTTGTCAGGTGGTCGATGAGACAACACCTTGAGGGCTGGTAACAATGATTGAAATTTGATTATTTAAGAGGTCAGTTTAACAGGGATTCGTTTACATTAAACTTGAAAACAACCACATTGTAGTCAGATGGGAAGCAGTCACACAGTATTGCGTTCCACATTGTGTTAACCCTTATTCTCAAGCGGCCTTTGGGCCTGGATAAATGATGACTCTGTTGTGTTAAAAATGTACACACACACTGCAGCGAACATTACGTTGACGACTATATAACATTGGTCGCTTAATTTATGTATACCTGTTGTATATACACTTGTGACACACGAGCAACAGATAACACCTTGAGAATTGGAGACGATGGTTGAAACTGATCTCTTTTCTGTTTTCATGTAATTTTAAGTGTCCATCGCTTTATTGCAGGTCTCCAAACTTCGCAGAAAAGAACGATTGGCTGCTTCTGAAAAGAAGCGCATTATTGCAGGTCTTGCAGAAGGTTTATCTCTCGTAGAACTTGGGAAGGATTGATTGGTTGGTTGGTTGTTTTTGTTTTACGGCATATCAACCCTTTTCGGGTTATTTAATGCCGAATCCAAAGATTTTGAAGAAAAATTTTTTTAATAGAATATATTTGTTGCTTTCACGTCGGTTTCTATTTAGCCCATAGTTGGGACCATAACAGGTACTACCACTCCGGGTCAGAGTGGACCTGGGAGCAATGGTAATTAAAGGGTGGCTCCACACTCCCCAAAGCCCACAAGCTGGGGCCTCACCACTGGATATAGTTTAAAGTCATATCCAGGACCCCCATTGAGGGACTTTTACCCTCTGCAGGGGTGGGGGGGCAGTCGGCGTATTCTAATGCCCCACCGACAGGGCCGGGAAGGATTGAAGAACATTGTATTCATTTGTAGGCAATCGAAACGCCAAACCAAGGACAGCCAAAAACACGAGAAGAACACTCTCTCTTCACAATATTAGAAACATTTGATGTTAAGTTGTCAAGCAGTTGCGCAGCACCAGTGCTGGCATATTTGACAGACAAGATGCAATGTGTTGAATGATATTGCCAGGAACATCAAACCCATTGTAAAATCTGTTTAAAAAAAAAATTCATGAAGACAAACGTTGGAATTTGCTTAAGAATACATGAAAAACTTCCAAAATGTCCTTTTCATTGTTGAAGCCAGAGCAACCATTGATGAACCAGATGGATGGTCCAAAGTTCAAAATCTTCTTAGAGCCCCTGTTCTTGCTTATTCTGCCGCCAACAGGGAGGTGGAGGAGTCATGTTTTGAGCTGGAATAATCTGCAGTGACCTACTTGGACCTTTTCGCGTGAGGATAAAGGTTACTGAACTGGAATGCTTGTCAGTTAAAAGATGAAGAATAATATGAGATGATTGAGAATGATTAGTAAAAATAACTGAATTTGGTTAACTGGGGACAATTTATGGCAAAAATTAAGGTTACTAAGCTGTAAATATCAAGGAAACCTTCCGGTGGTAACCAGTACCACCTATAATTTGTATTATCTTGCTAGTTGGTTCTTTGCATGAACCAAGTTTGAATGCTTGTGAGGATGGTGTATGGCAAGAATCTATTGATATTATTTTTTTAAAATGATGATGTTTTACTCTGCAGGGAATCAGTTCTGTAATGATTTTAAGGTTGAGAGAAAAATGAATGATAAATGAGCATTTGTTACCATGGCTTGATGACCTCTCATTGTTGTGTGACCGGCAAATGATTTTCATGCACAGTAAGGCTCCATCCCATTCGGCCAAGACTGTGACAGCTTTCCTTGGATCTCTATGCATCAATAGAGATAATCTCATGACGTGGCCACCTTGTTCTCAAGATCTCAACCTCATTGAACAGCTCTGGTCAATTCTGAAGATGAAAGTTTATCTGTTGCCAAGGTCGCTGGAAAAATGGTGGGATCATTCTACCGCTCCAGAAGATATCTCACTGCTGATGCAATTCTCTATCCATATAAAAGCCAAGTACATCCAAGGATGGAATACCGTTTCCACATTTGGGCAAGATCTGCTAGAAGCAGCTTATCCTGCCTTGATAGAGTTCAAAATAGACTTCGTAGCCTAGTGGGGGATGCCGGTTTCTCTACCCTGTAACCTCTTTCTAACAGAGGAGACGTTGCAAACATGTCTCTGCTTTAGCGTTATTTTCAAGGCAAGTGCTCATCTAAGCTGCGATCTATGGTGCCTCCTCGCCAAACTTTCATAAAAAAACACCCGTCTAGCTGAAACCATTGTCAATAATTTTCCCCACTCTTTATCTGAGCCTAAACCAAAACCTAGATTCCATGAACAAAGCTTCTTTGTTAGAACTGCACGCCTGTAGAACTCTCTTCTCTTTGCCTGCTTCCCCGCTGACTACAATTTGGTTGTCTTAAAGTCCAACGTAAATAAATTCTTAATGAATTGACCCCTTAAGTAATCCAATTTACCAAATTTCCACTACGAATGATTGCTATAGTATTATCCCATTGACTACTGTACACTCAATAACCCTTATCCTCGAGTGGCCTCCGGGCCTTGATAAATGGTGACTCCTATGTAAACAAAAAAGAGGAAGTTCAATATTTGTCGAAAGATGCATTTTGGAGAAGGATTATGGAAGTTGGTGGTAGTATAACATTTCCTCAAATTCCGATTGACTTGATCCACTGATAAGACATTGTTCAATGTCATTCGGAAAATATTGAAGTTTTATTGACAAGTAAATAGTTACTTTAACATAATAATAATTTTGGGCGCTTCTACACTATTGGGACGAGATTTCGGAAATCATAAAACTGAATTTCACATGGAAACAATGGTATCGACGTATTCTTTGTATTTTTACGATGATTATATCCAAAAATTAGGAAAATCGATAAGGTAGAAAATTATTTATTGAAAAAAAAAAAATAAAATTTGATCAAAATGATCGTAAGACACATAAGTGTTCAAAAAAAGAGGTAATTTTTCGTTTCAATTTAAACAAGATGGCGGCAATTTTTCATCTGCTAACATGATTAAAGTTTTTTTTTTTTTAATAATTCATTAATATTCGGGTAATTTCGACTGCATAATTTGGAAGCTACCATTGTAATTTATTAGAATTGGCCAACAAATCAGTTGAAACGAATGTTTTCTATTCGAAAACTTCATTTATTGATTACAAAATTTCGTCTTAATAGTGCAGAAGTGCTGAAATTTGTCCTTCATGTTTTTAATATTGTTACTGACTATGTTCGGTTTGTTTCATTAAAATAGAATTTGTTAACTGAGAATATTGTTTATGACGTACACATTTTCAAATACTTGCAACAAAGTGATGGAAAGTTAAAATTACATGAAAACAGAAAAGTGATCATAACCTAAAAAATATATTTGAAAATTCCACAAAAATTATGGAAATTACATACCTTGTTATGCTCCTCTGACGGACAAACTTTTACTTATTTGGGGTTTATATTAATTTCAAAATTTACAAAAAAAAAATCAAATTACTTCTTAGTTCAGACGAGTTTACTTGGAGAGAAATTTTCTTCAGAAACTGTTATCCAAACTAACGTATCTCTGGCCAGGTCTTTATTTATCCTTCTTTCTCTCAAGTTTGTTTTCGTCACTTCTTTCCATGTTTTGCTTGACTTTCCCCTGTAAACCGACCCTGCTACTTCAACTGTTCTACATCCAACAACTCCTGTTCATTATTTAATTATTGGAATTCTTTGAGATGAGTAATTTGTATATATATATTTTTTCTTTTAAATTTATTTGCGGACTGTTTCGGTCATAATCATGTATATAATCAGTTACGGCATAATCATGTTGATAGACCGGTTCCTGCTGGATCACCGAAGTTAAGCAACGCTGAACCTGGTCAGTACTAAATGGGTGACTATTTGTGATTTTCAGGTGCTGTATGTGCTCTCTACTTATCTCGGCATTGTTTCCAGTCATCCTGGTCTTCTCCTTGCCACTGGACTCAAACAGTGCCGATTCAGGAGAGGCGTGGTTGGGGACTGCGCAACCCTTGCCTCACAATTACACGTGCAACTGCCCTTAAGGGGTAGCCTTTGTCTTTCAAGACTGAACGGAAGCATGGAGTTTCAGCCAACTATTCCTCTGGCCTTCTTCAGGTGGTTAACCGCAACGGGATAGGAATACTGAATCTCTTAACTGTATCCTCAGTAATTACTGCCTTCCATAGTTTTTGTTATATATATATAATTACTGCCTTCCATAGTTTTTGTTATATATATATAATTACTGCCTTCCATAGTTTTTGTTATATATATATAATTACTGCCTTCCATAGTTTTTGTTTATATATATATATATATATATATATATATATATATATATATATATATATATAACAAAAACTATGGAAGGCAGTAATTATATATAATATATATATATATATATATATAATTACTGCCTTCCATAGTTTTTGTTATATATATATATATATATATATATATATAATTACTGCCTTCCATAGCTGTCGTCTCACCACGTTTTTGGCCAACTAATCCTCTGGCCGGCTTTGGATCGGATTGAAACCGTTATCTTCAGACAATGCTCACCTGGGACTGTAGAGATTCAAGGTTTCTATCCACTGCACCACGGCCCCAACGAAGCCCGAGGAATAGTTGGCTGAAATGTCATTAAACAAGAACTATAAAGATGAAGATAATCAGCAAAAAAAAAAAAAATAGAGAAAACTTTTATCCATTCTTTCAATGTAACCATACTACCAAAGTCTCCTGTTCTGCACACATTTCCCTATATTGCTCAAATTTAATCTTTGGTGCTTCTATATTATACGAACCAAAATAAATATTGAATTTCAAGTAAAACAAATGGAACCTACATAATTGTTATATATATATATATATATATATATATATATATATATATATATATATATATATATATGTGCCCGACACTGACGGTCAGTATGCAAGTCTCCTAAACCTTTTTCCCACTTGCCCTAGCTATGTTCATCCTCTGTTCTGTCTTCACTGGGATCTTACACCAAGTCCTCAGACATACCTCTCCATCGTACAGTATATCAATACTCTATGGCTGCCTGGGATAGCTGCTACCTCACCATTCCATTTTTAAAAAGAATGTGTCCTCCATAGTATCACACCTAGTTAAATTAAACAAAAAAACAAGTGAATTTACTGGAAGCCTGAAAAAAATCATGGATTACAATAGAAAAATGCAAGCATGAAAATTAATATGGTTAAGCTTAAACATTGAAAAGTAAAGGACTAGTTGTTAAAACTGAAAAAGAAAAGGACAAGATATTCTAGTAAAAAATATAATAAATTTATAAGTTAAAAAATTGCAGCATTAAGAATTTTAATATTCAATTTTTAACATTATATGATTTCAGTCTTATTTTTTTGCCCCCATAAACACATATGTAATAACAATGTACGGCACTCGTTTGATTTCCAGTTTTAACAACTAGTCCTTTACTTTTCCATGTTTAAGCTTAACCATATTACTTTTCATGCTCGCATTTTTCTATTGTAATATATATATATATGACATTAGTAATTGTCTGTATTTTTGAGATGACGTGTTTTCATTGATTGAGATTGTCGGACTGACTTCCTCATCTTGGTTGTTATTGTCACAACGTTTCGGCCGTTTTGCCCTCCGGCCTTTATCAGGTGTTTTGTATCGAACTGGGGAATTGTTTGTTAGGAGTCTCGAACCCAACCCTTTATCATTATTACGGGGGTATCGTGTTCAGACTCCAGCTAGGCTCTGGGACATAGTTGCTGATTCTCTGTTTTGAATGTTACTTTTCACTGCCTTCGTTCAGGATTGAACTCAGCACCTTTGGGTAACTGTAAACTTTGATACAACGTCTAGGACTACTCGGCCATATGTCACTAGCAGGTTGGGTTCGAGACTCCTAACAAACGGTTCCCCAGTTCAATACAAAACACCTGATGAAGGCCGGAGGGCAAAACGGCTGAAACGTTGTTACGATAACAACTAAGATGAGGAAGTCAGTCCGACAATCTCAATCAATATATGACATTAGTTAGCATTCTGAAAGCAAAAAGATGGCATCAATTCACGCACACATTTATTTTATATTTTTTTAGGCAGACACCTGAATTTTTCCAAAGTACAGGATGTTTAGAAAATCGATGGAATAACTTCAAGATTATTTTCTAATGTATTTTATGACAGAACAAATATATTA
This sequence comes from Euprymna scolopes, assembly GCF_053919585.1. Classification (NCBI taxonomy): domain Eukaryota; kingdom Metazoa; phylum Mollusca; class Cephalopoda; order Sepiida; family Sepiolidae; genus Euprymna; species Euprymna scolopes. Next base: position 82,448,221 of record NC_136519.1, read on the forward strand.
CTCCGCCCTCACATCATCAGCACCCAAAAAAAATAAAGAAAGAGGAAATGCCTGGGAAGATGATATCCTAACAACAGAACAGTTACATGTGAAGTTGTTGTGTAATTTTATTAATATCGATAAAATATTGTTTTCTAATTCCATGGAAAGATAATGCCTATCTATATAGAAGTCAAGTACGTCCAAGGATGGAATACTGCTGCCATATCTAGGCAGGAGCTGCTAAAAATAGCCTATCCTGCCTTGACAGAGTACAAAATAGACTTCGTGGCTAAGTGGGGGATGCCCTTTAACCTGTAACCTCTCTCCCACAGAAGAGACGTTGCGAGCCTATCCTTGTTTTATCGTTACTTCCATGGCAGGTGCTTGTCTGAGCTCCAATCTCTGGTCCCCCCTCGCCAATCTTTAACGAAAAACACCCGTCTTGCCGAACCGAGACCGCCGAGATATATTAATGTTAATAATATATCTCGGCGGCCTCGGCCAAACCCACTGTGAAAAATTTCCCCTACTCTTTATCTGTGCCTAAATCAAAACGTGGATTCCATGAACAAAGCTTCTTTCTTAGAACTGCACGCCTGTGGAACTCTGTTCCGTCTGCCTGCTTCCCACCTGACTACAACTTGGATGTTTTCAAGTCCAACGTTAACAAATTCCTAATGAACCGCCCCCTTAAGTAAACACTTCATCAAATCTCCACACTAACGTAATGTACTTGCAATGACCCTTATCCCTGAGTGGCTTCCGGGCTTTGATAAGTGGTGACCACTGTGTAAAAAAAAAAAAAAAGGAAGGTCATAAGAATTTATATGGTCGTGTCTGCTGAAGGTTTTGATGTTCGAGTTGATTCGATGGATTCATTTTTTTGCCAAAACAAGTTTTGCTAACGATCAATGGCACGGATCCCAACTGGACTAAAGCCAGCATTGATATAAGGAAACATTTAATATGCATGTGTGTGCATAGAAGCTCATATAGCGATATTCTTATACAAAGATCTAATATATAAAATTAGGTTCCTCAAAGTTAGATCTGAATAGCAATGCATCTGACAAATTGATATTTGATTCTGACTAGCTGAATGTGTATTTTTCTGCCTTCCACCATTTTCTTTCTTTTTCTTTTGGTGCTTGTTAAGATAGAGTCGACAGATCATTTTTTTTTTTTTTTTAAATATGTTGTTTTAAGCAAAAACAACAGTACTTACTTAACTGTTGTGTCGAAAATAGTAATGCATCCAAAAATTATGAAAATTCATTGAGAACAATTATTTTTTAATTAAAAGTAATTTCTAAGGAAAATTAGGGGAAATTGCATTTTCCCTAGATGTGAACACCTTGAAGATTGCGAATACAGGGAAGATAACTGTGACTTGCTTATCACTTTTAGAGTTCCAATTTCAGTGAGAGCTATTTTTACCAAATATTTTTGATAAAAATTTATTAAAATAGAACTGAAATTACGGTTTCTGCTGTCAGTTGGTTCTGGAAAGTATTTACTTTTTCTTTTGCTAAACTGACTTATCTCCCTTTTCACCACTTTCATGGCGGACATTTTTTTTTTTCCTAGAAACAAAATAGCAGTTGTTCTACTTAATGAATTTTTATAATTTTTGGATATATTACTATTTTCGACATGACAATTAAGAAAGTACTGTTGTTTTTGCTTAAGACCGCGTTAAAAAAAAAATTAGGATTGTTAATCAAGGTGTGGTAGTGATTTGGGACAAAAGGATTGGACAATAGAGGTCATTCTATTTAGAGACGGTTGACGGGCAGTTTTAGAAATGACAACGAGTTTAGAGACAGTTTACGGACAATCTTGAGCTTATGACAGTGTGGGACTGTGTCCAATTTTAGGTAGCTCAGAGGTGCTCTGAAAGTGATTTGAGTTGAATCCAGGTGAGAGTAGATTGGATGAAGAAGAAAATTGCTGGAAACTGACGCAACCAAACAGCTAGCAACAAACAAGCTTTCTATGCTCTGTGACTGTTATGGGTTGGTTGTTTTTGTTTTACGACATATCAACCCTTTTCAGGTTATTTAATGCCGAATCCAGTGATTTTGAAGAAAAATATTTTAATAGAGTATATTTGTTTTTTTTTTTCAAGTCGGTTTCTATTTAACCCATAGTTGGGACCCTAACAGGTACTACCACTCCGGGTCAGAGGGAACCTGGGAGCAATGACAATTAAAGGGTGGCTCCACACTCTCCAAAGCACGCTAGCTGGAGTCTCACCATCGGATATAGTTTAAGGTCATATCCAGTACCGACTGTTATGGGACCGTTATCTATTTATTGATGGACTCTTTCAAATCCTACGTTAATTGAGAGCCAAGTACTCTTGTGAATATTGGATACTTTACAAACATCCGACTGATAAGTCTAGCTTACGTCACCACTTTTCTTTGCATCTTGTTCCTTTTTCAATATATCTTTGCACGTATACCATGTTCCGAGTTGTCTTTTCGTGGTCCCAACGTGGGTCCACATCAGTGACGATAAAACAACACTTGATGTAAATCAATTAAGCTCTGCGTGTGCGTCTTGTTTTATCGTAGCACGCTCACCACGACGATCAGCGGGTCATACTGGTATAAAGCGTGTGTTTGTTGTTTCCATTTCTATAATGTTCAATTTTTGACAGCATCTGTTTCGTAGCGCAGAATCATTCATGTAATTATGTTAACTAGAGCGAGACCTGTGGAAATTCCACAGGGGACTCATTCATATATAATATATTGATGTTGTCATTCTGTAGATGTTCAGTGTAAATGGAGACGCTCTGATATTATTGTATCTTTTTTGTTAAAACTGCAAAAGTATTTATCTAAGCTAGCAGGGACGCCCGGCATAGCCCAGTCATAAAGTACGCTTAAATATGATATTTTAATTCGTGCAGATTTTGTATATATTATTACAGAGTTAATGTTTTACCAATTTATATATATATATATATATTATGAAGTTGCAATTTAAAAAAATAAAAACACATATCCATATGACTTCCATAAGTTCTGTCCGATTTTATGAATAAAGAAAAGAAGTGACCAAATGTTACATTTTATTAAATATTTAATCGTCAATATACTTTCCCTGATTATCTATGACTTCTTTCCATCTATTAATGAGCTTATTAATTCCATCACTGTAAGATCCGTTTGGCTTTTATTCGAAGAACTCACAAATGTCAGTTTCAACATCTTTCTGTATTACAAAAGCTATTCTTTCCAAATGATTTTGTAAGCAAAGAAACAAATGGTAGTCTGAAGGAGCAAGGTCAGGAGAATAGGGTGGATGAGGAATTTTATCACAACCAAGTTCTTCGATCTTTTTTGAGGTGATTCTTGCTGTGTTGGCTCGTGCATTATCCTAATGAAACATCACCCGTTTTCGAGTCACTAGAGCAACGTCTTTTTTCCCTCAAAGCTTGGTTCAAACACTCTAATTGCTGACAGTAGATTTGACCATTAATTGATGCATTAGGTGAGAACAATTCGAAGTGGATTATTCCTTGGTAAACCCACGATATCGAAAAAAGAACTTTAATCCTATGAAGTTCTCTTTCCGGCTGTTGCTGTGGTCTTTCTTCTTTACTGAGCCATTGTCTACGACGCTTAACATTTCGATAAAAGATCCATTTTTCGTCACCAGTTACAAGTCTATGAAAAATGTGAAACAATTTGGCGAGAATGGAGAGAAGAGGAGATGTCGACTCGGGATTTGAGATTTGTTTTCAGAAAATTCGTGAGGCGTTCATTTTCCAAGTTTAGGAACTTTTCCAAGTTGTAGAAGATGACAATGAACAGTTGTACGATTTTGCACAAATTCCTTAACTGATAATGCAGAATTTTCTTCAAGAGCTGCTTCAAGAAACTTATCAAAAACTCAACTGGACTTCCGGTTCAATCTTCATTTTCAAAATGAAATCTCCACTTCTGAATTTCGCAAACCATCTTCTGCAAGTTCTTTCATTCACCCATTCCTTTCCATAAACTGAGTGAATATTTCTAGCCGGTTCGGCTTCTGGGTTTCCTTTCTTGAACTCATAAAACATTATATGCTTCAAATAATTCTTGTGCATTGTGCTCCTTTTATATTCACTAAAGCAACGTCTTTTTCCCCCTCAAAGCTTGGTTAAAACGCTCTAAAATTGCTGACAGTAAATTTGTGCATTAATTGTTGTATTAGGTGGTAACAATTCAAAGTGGGATATTTTTAGCCACTTTGGCAGCTGAGTTTCCTTTCTTAAACTCTTAAAGCATTATATGCCTCGAATGATTCTTAGGCATTTCCATTTCCATGTTAGTAGGGTTGTAATCGAGCAAATTTAAAATTTATCGTTCTGTAAAAAAAAATGCAATCAGTTAAAATGCATCTAAACATAAAAATGTAAAAAATTACACAATATACATAATATGTTTTTAAGCTTCGTTCAATTTAAAAACAAAGGTAAAACTTTGGACAGAACTTATGGGATGACCTGATAGTTACAAATTTATAAAGCACACAGTAAGATCAAACACGATTCCAATTTAAAAAAAAAAAAAATCTCAATTTTATTATTTTTTTTTTTTGTATTTTAATTTGTAAGATCAAGTTGCGTGCATCTTTTTGATGAGAAAGTCTTGCAGCGTATGAGAAATGATTCACTCTTCAGTAAATAAATTCTTCTTGTTTTTTTTTCATTTGCTTAAAGCGTAGCATTTATATCAGAAGGGATGGAAGATATCAACGAGGGGAAGCGTGTCCATTATTGCACGTTATGTGTTTTCATTCAATTATGTATGAAGAGTGCCAATCACCAAGTGTTATTTGCACGATTAAAGTTCGTGGAGATTTCCGGTTTTTCATACAGCTCAACGTCCCAGTCAGGACATCATCTGCAATTAAAAATGAAATGGCAATAAATAAGATTGGAATTTGTTTTTAAGAAGAAAATGAAAAAAATGTTTTTTTTAATAAGATAATTAAAAAAATGACGCTTCTACACTATTGGGACGAAATTTTGTAGTCGATAAATAGAATTTTCAGATATAAAAAAAATGATTTCAACTGATTTTTTTGTCAATTCTAATAAATTACAATGGTAGCTTCCAAATTATGCAGTCGAAATTACCTGAATATTACTGAATTATTAAAAAAAAAAAAAAACAACTTTAATCGAGGTAGCAGGTGAAAAATTGCCGCCATCTTGTTTAAATTGAAACGAAAAATTACCTCCCTTTTGAACTCGCCTGTGTTTTATCAGTGTTTTCATCAAATTCTATTTTTTATTTTCTTTAATAAATAATTTTTTACCTTATTGATTTTCGTAATTTTTGGATATAATCATCTTAAAAATACGAGGAATTCGTAGATACCATTGTTTTCATGTGAAATTCAGTTTTACGATTTCTGAAATTTCGTCGCAATAGTGTAGAAGTGCCACAAAAAACTTTTTGAAATAAGACAATCAAAAGTATTTTTAAATAAAACAATTATTTTTAAACAATTAAAAAGTTTTTAAATAAAAACAAAATAAAAGTAAGACAAACTTTATATACGTGTAAATATAAAAGATAAGTTTCATATTTAGAAGGAAATGCCAAAAAAAAAAAAGAAAAAAGAAGTCTTTTACGAAACTTTTTAATTTTAAAGAAAAAAAAACTGACCTTTTTTCACAGGCATTGGTGGTTCGACTAAGAAAATCGTTTGTTTCCAATGTGTTGGTTCGCATTGCGGACTCGTAGAAAAGATCACCTGAAGAGAAAGAAAATAAATATAAACTAAACAACAGATTAAACAAAAAAAGTTCTGGTTGTATTGATTTTTTTTAAAAAACAATACAGAGTGCGGCATAAGTAAGGTCTTTTTGATTATCGTTTTCTTTTTTTACTTATGTTGCACCATGTACATATGTTTACAGACATACATACAAACAAACAAACAAATAAATAAATAACCAAATAAATAAATAAACAAATAAATAAACAAATAAATAAACAAATAAATAAACAAACAAATAAATAAATAAACAAACAAATAAACAAACAAATAAATAAACAAACAAATAAATAAACAAACAAACAAATAAACAAATAAATAAACAAATAAATAAATAAACAAATAAATAAACAAACAAATAAATAAATAAACAAATAAATAAACAAATAAACAAACAAACAAATAAATAAACAAACAAATAAATAAACAAATAAATAAACAAACAAATAAATAAATAAACAAATAAATAAACAAATAAATAAACAAACAAATAAATAAACACATAAATAAACAAACAAATAAATAAACAAACAAACAAACAAACAAATAAATAAATAACCAAACAAACAAATAAATAAACAAACAAACAAATAAATAAATAACCAAACAAATAAATAACCAAACAAATAAACAAATAACCAAACAAATAAATAAATAACCAAACAAACAAATAAATAAATAAACAAATAAATAAATAACCAAACAAATAAATAAACAAACAAATAAATAACCAAACAAATAAATAAACAAACAAACAAACAAACAAACAAACAAGTAAATAAATAATAAAAAAAGAAAGAATAAAAGAATGGGTGATAAACAGTTTTACTCCCCCTCCTCTTTCAGTGTTTTTTTTAAAGATCATTTTGGAGCAAAAAAAAAATAAATAAATAAATAAAAAAAAATAAAAATAAATAAAATAATTTTTGAATGATTTTTCTTTAGTTCCCTTCTTGTAAAAAAATATTTTTCTGGTTGTTAAGATAAATCGATTTTCATATTATTGGGGTTCATCGGACTAAAATGATAAAAATGCGAGATTAAAACAGTGTTTACATTTTCGACGCCTTAAAACCACGTTCCTACGTATTTATAATTTTGAAGGCGTAAACATACCCGTGTTCAATAAATCTAACAAAAATCAACTATCTGTTTTATTTGGGTTTATTGGGCTACTGTTCTCATCTTGAGTGTGATTTTCACAACATTTTGGTCGATGTAACCTCCGACCTTCTTCATATGTGTCATGTCGAATTCTGGAATGTTTCTGTCGAACTTTGGAATTTGGACGGAATTTCGAGCGGCACCCTTTATTTACTTCACGGGGGTAGCGTGCTCTTGTTCCGTCAACCATGACTGGATAGAGGTCCTAAGTAATTTGCAATTGTATTTTTCGGTTACCCACACTGAGGATTGAAAGAAGCAGCACAAATGCTGGGGAATAACCAACTACTAAGTAGACCTAGTATAGAATTCAGTACAATATGGGAACCAGTAATTATAAACAATAGATAATATATACAAGTAATAAGTAAAAACATTAATATATATATACATAGAGAGCGAGAGAGAAAGAGATAGATGTACATTAATATATAGTAATAATTAATAATATTTACAACTAGAAATAAAAATAGGTTTAAGGCTCCTAAAATTTGTACTAGAATTGTCTGCGTGGTGTAGTGATTAGAGTACTAGGAAAAATCAATTGTAAAAGGTTCAATCCTCAGTGTGGGCAACACAAAAAAAGAGTAAAGAAAAAAAATTGAAATAATTCATTTTTGTTTATATTCTTGTACCTCTCTGAAATTTGCCAGGTGAAGGTCGAACGACGGCATTATGAATATGCATGCATAACATAAAAGCTATTGGTTCATGTTTTAATTTTTAACCTTGCAGTAAACATGTCTTAATAGCTCAGGCATTAACATCACAAGAAAAAGTAAATCGTAAGCTAAACGTGGCACACGTGTCATTTTTTTCGTTTTACTTTTCAAATTACTACTATACAACGGGCCCAATATAATCTATAATATAAATCTCACTTGTCTGTATGTATGTATGTATGTTTGTATGTCTGCCTAAAACTTTTGACAGAGGCAACGGATTTTCATGAGAATCAGTATCGTTTTGACGCTTGACTCTTCGGGCGACAAATATCGAAAAATTGGCTAAAAACATTAATTCCTTCACCCTCAACTGGGCACTTTTCTACAGGGAGGGGGTTGCTTTTTTCACCGATATTTTCGAAAGTCATCCCCTCTTTTTGATTGTCTAGCCTTAATTTAAACCTATGTCACTTCTGGTTTGGTGACGGGCGCAACAGCAAAGACGTCACTTTTTTTTTTCACGTTCTTTTCCTCCTTCGCTGTACGGGTTCGAGCCTGCCTGTCTACTACCACTTTTTTTTCTCAACATACCCCTCCAAACACCCGGGCATCCAGGCTAGTCTCTATATAAATAAAATGAACTCATTTTTTTCCCGTCGGATTTTGACATTAATAGGATTAAAAATCAAGATATTTCATGCAAATATAATATGCACAAACGGCAGAACAATATCTGAGGTGTGTTATAGGCTTATTATTTCTCAAATTCCTCGATAATCTTAGATTTCTATACTTTTTCTGCTGAGAAGTCACGGCCAAAATCGGTTAAGATCAATGGAAGTGGTAAAATATTTTCTCTCTAATAAATTCCTCCTCCCCCTGCCACCACTTAACACCATTTGGGGATCGTTCACAAGGAACAGTTGAGAAGAGAACACCGGTTTGGCTTCGTAATTCTTTCATGTAAAGTTATTTAAAATCACTAAACTAAGCTGCAGTGCTCTGTGGCGTAGTGGTTAGCGTGCTGGACAATTCACATTATATTTTCACGTTCGTGCCGACCTACCGTAGTCGTTTTTTTTTTTTTTTTTTTTCCCTAAACAACTGGAATGGACTTTTCTTGGTGGCCGAACTGTTAACGTTGCAGATGTTTTTTTTTTTTTTTTTCACGCTTTATTTTCCTACTTTTACTCATGACTCCGGGTTTGATCCTTCCTACTTACCTACCATAACATTTTTTAACCCCCCCCCCCACGTCCCGGAAACAAACACTCGGGCAACGCCGGGTACCCCCGCTAGTATAGTAATAAATATGAAATCTGCGTTAATCAAAATATCATATTAAAGCGTATTTTACGACCGGGCAATGCTGGGTGACCTGTTAGTTATAAGACAAAAGGTAGAAACAAAGCAGAAATTCCCATAATGAATTTGTGGTGCGTACCTTGATGGCAGAGTTAGTTCTGACTCCCTGCTATTGAGAGTGAAGTTGTCCAGAGTTAGCTCTGTGTTGCAGCTACCTACATGTTGTACAAAGTTCTAATTGGATAACCGGGCATCTTAATTGAAGGCAAGCGAGGAAAAGGTTGTCCGAGAAAGACTTGAAATGACTGAAGGTGCTCACACTCGAGTCAGCTCTGCGTTGCAACTGCCTATGGTAGCATGGACATGTTGAACAAAATTCTGAGGTTAAGGGAGGAAAAAGCAATAAAGTCTCAACATGACTTCAAGCAAAGGCATATCGAGCCCAACATAAATGAGTTTCATGGAGAAAAATTACTTCATGGTCAGCGCGCAATGCACATCTGGTGTGAAGGAGACACATCAAAGAAGAAGTTAGCAATTACTAATTTAATTACCAAAAGAAACTAAAAATTATAGTTTACGGTGATGTTGTTGCTGTGTACTTAGCGAGAAAGACTTACCGTTTTCATATTGGTTCCTTCAAAAATGACATCAAAATACCCAACAAGCGCATTGATGTTTCCATCTTGGGTAATTTTCACGGATAAAGGTGCCATGTAATCCAATCCTTTCAATGTGACCGTGCTAATATCAATCTCCTGCAAAAAATATAAATCAATATGTAAGAGTGACTTTGTGTGAGGAATGGATTCTACCAAACTACTCTGTCAACTTTTCGTCTACAGACTTGAAACTTGACGTTTCTTAATTTTTGAAACGAGGATTGGTTATTCGTATAATTTGGGTTCATCAGACTACTGTTCTCATCTTGAGTGTCATTTTCCGCAACGCTTCAGTTGATGTAACCCCCGACTTTCTTCAGGTGTATCTTGTCAAACTCGGGAATGTTTCTGTCGAACTTGGGAATTTGAACGGAATTTCGAGCGGAACCCTTTATTTACTTCGCGAGGGTAGCATGTTCTTGTTCCATCAGTCATTCCAGAGTTCGACAAGATACATCTGAAGAAGGTTGGAGGTTACATCGACTGAAATGTTGTGAAAATCACACTCAAGATGAGAACAGTAATCCTATGAATCCAAATAATACGATTGAAACTTGATGTATATTTGATTCAGAACAAATTCGATTTGGTTATTAGCTGATAAAAATAGCTGCTAAGGAGTGAAAATAGAAAAAAAAAAAATTAGAACTTGACAGACAGTTTACTTTGATTAATATCTAGCAGGAAAACTTGCCCGGGATTGAATGAGGATCAACAAATGTTCCACTCTTCTAATCCTTTTATTGTCGTCGAAATCAGTGAAATCGCCCATTTTTAATCACATGTTTGTTCACATTACATTTAAACTTCTGTATATCAGTTACAGTCAGGGAAGCCAGAACCAGGGACAAAATTCCAAAGTCCAGGGAGACAAACTATTAGAGTAAAAGACTTTCAGCAGTGAAGGGGTGGGATTTTGCTGCTTGTCGGGTTAGTTGGAAGCGTGTACGTCGATGGGGCCACAAGCGCTATGAGTTTAAACAGGCACAGGAATGCAACAGTGCAATGATGGGACAGAGGTTGGAGCTTAGTTGATAATGTGGGGGCCTATTAGATTTAAGACTCTTTTTTTAGACCCTTTCTAAGAGTAAGAGACTAGTGGTAGATGCACCAGCCCAGGCGTGGCAAACTTACTCCATGCATGGGTGAATTGTGGCTTTGTAAAGGTATAAGATACACTCTGGTACGAGTAATTTTCTACCGTGATAGAGGGAACCCATTTTCTTTGCAGCAGCCTTGGCAATGTCCTCAATGTATTTGTTCCAATTCATGTTGCCTGTGAATGTTAAACAGAGGAGTTTCAAGGACGAGCTCTCAAGTGTTATTTATCATAGCAATCAGTAAATGAGAAGGTTTCTTGTAATTGTTAAAGGAAAGAAGCTTAATCTTAGTAGCATTGAATATTACCATCCACTTACAGCCCCATTCCATTACTGTTATATTTAGTGGTTTCATTATTATTATTATTATTATTATTATTGTTGTTATTATTCGTTGTTAGGAAGTCTTATTAAAAGTGAGTCTTAGAGAGTCTTATTAAGAGATTTGTTGCATTCTGTGTTCGTGTTATGAAGAGATTCATATATATAAAATGTTCATACTTAGAAGTGTAGTGAGGAGACAGTGTTGAGGTAAAAATGCACTTTCGTAAATAATTGCATTCATTCAAAACATACCACAAATAACACACACACACACACACACATATATATATATATATATATATATATATATGAGAAAAAAGCAATAATAAATGCTTACCTGATATAATCCGAGAAATAAAAACTTTGAAAATATTTTTGGAGTATTCTGTCGAATAATAGATTTAATTACATTTTTATTTACATTTTAAATTCTTTATTTTTCCATATATATATATATATATATATATATATAGTAGCAGAAGGGCCTGGCGTTGTTCGGTATTAAATTATGATCAACGAATATTCTACAATTATAATACTTTCGTTGTTATTGTGTTATATAGGTTTTCATTATTATTGTTATTATTATTATTATTATTATTATTATTCTTGTTGTTATTTTTCGTTGTTAGGAAGTCTTATTAAAAGTGAGTCTTAGAGAGTCTTATTAAGAGAGATGTTGCGTTCTGTGTTCGTGTTATGAAGAGATTCATATATATAAAATGTTCATACTTAGAAGTGTAGTAGAAGCTCTTAGAGTGAAGAGACATTGTTGAGACAGTCTTAGTGTTCACATTGTAGATATGAGATGTAGAGACATTGTGTATGTGAAGACATTTTAAAACACAGCATATATAAGACATATAATGACAATTTCACTTTACCTTTTGGTAGAATTACAACACAAAGACTACGTTTATAAAAACACATGATGATACGTTTATTTCTTCTTCGACCGGTCGGTGGCTTTCTTAGTCAGGAATTCAAAGTTTTACAGTCTATGTTTCAAAGGTAACCGTCTCGCTTCCAGACGTTCGACTGTCCATCTCTCGACTGTCGTCTGTCATCCTCAGACTCTCTCTCTTCCTGCTTAACTCTAAAGTTTCTAACTATATCGAGAACTTCCCATTTTCCATGACGTCATACACATGTTAAAACATGTGTCTTCTTTCACGTGTTCTGGAAATGCGTGTCCAAAACTTTTTCCTTTGTTTACAAAAGAAATTTTAACCTATATTACCAGTAACCTATATTTCCAATATGTTAAAAACATGTTTTTTAATTATCCTATAGTTGCATTCCTTTTCTTAAAACTATTTTATCTCTAAGCTAAACAATGATTTGTTTTTACATTCCATTTTCTAATTCTCTCTCGTAATCTATTTCTAAACCTAATTTACGAGGTTCGAATTTCGTCTATTCTATTTCATTTTAACTAAATCTCTCTATTTTTATACTTACATGAAAAGGGGACAGCCCTTATCATGTAACATTACCAAGTGAAACCCGTCTAGCTGAAACCACTGTCAACAATTTTTCCCACTCTTTATCTGTGCCAAAATCAAAATGTAGATTCCATGAACAAAGTTTCTTTCTTAGAACTGCATGCATGTGGAACTCTCTTCCGTTTGCCTGTTTCCCACCTGACTACAACTTGGATGTCTTCAAGTCCAACATAAACAAATTCCTGATGAACCGCCCCCTTAAGTAAGACACTTTATCAAATCTCTAATACTAACGATTACTATGATATTATCCCATTGATTAGTGTACACGCAATAACCCTTATGGCTTCCGGGCCTTGATAAGTGGTGACTACCATGTTAGAAAAAAAAAAAAATAGAAAGAAAAAGAAATTGCCTTGGATATGTGTAGATTCATTTTGACCCTCATGTCTATCATAGAGCATGCTGTCACGAGCAAATATACCCATCTCGGACACAATTATATCAGGAAGGTCATTTATAAATATCAGGAATAATACAAGTCCAACGATTGACCCCTGAGACACACCCGTATTTATATCATGCTGTTTAGATGTCGAGCCATTGAGAACAACCTGAAATTTTCTATTGCCTAGGAAGGATCTGGTTATGTTGAGCATTCGTCCAGAAATACCAAATGTCAGTAAAAATCACATCTGTGATACAGGAGCTAAGACAATAAAATAGGAGGCTGACAAGAAAGTTCTTGTGGTTTTTAACTGTGGAATTGTCTTCCGTTTTCCTGCTTTCCAGCTGACTACAATATGGTTGTCTTCAAGTCCAACGTAAACAAGTTCTTGATGAGCCGTTCCACTTAAGTTAACAAATTTACCGAATTTCCATTACTAATAATTACTATATTGTCCAATTGACTACTGTACACTCTTAACCCTTATCCTCAAGTGGTCTCTGGGCCTTGATAAGTGGTTATGCCTATGTAAAAAAAAATAAAAATTCATTGATCGAAATAAGTACCATCAGAATCAACACATTTTTGCCAACGCAAAACAAGTGTATTCATGCCAGTAATATAAAAAAATCTTTTTTACATCGGGGCCAGCCGACCCATTCTCGTCTTCGACTTCACACGTCCATCCTCTTCGATGCCCACTTTGCTTCTGCCCCGAGCACGTGGTGCATTTTTTTCTCCTTTTTTGTCTCGCGGACACTTTCTAATTTGCATATGCGTGTTTTTTGCTATTGCTGCTGCTAATCTCTTCGCAAGCCAACAATCCCTCGCTGCTGCTGATATTAGCCCATATGCTCCTACGCACCATGTTACAATGGGACAATATCGTACTTGTCGAGGCCTGGAGGCCACTTGAGGATAAGGGTTAATGAGTGTACAGTGATGAATAGGACAATATCGTAGTAATTGTTAGCAGCGGAAATTCAGTAAATTGGATTACTTAAGGGGACGGCTCATCAAGAATTTGTTTACGCTGGACTTGAAGACAACCAAATTGTTGTCAGTTGGAAAGCAAACAACTGAAAGAATTTGTTTATATTGGACTTGAAGACATCTAAGTTGTAGTCAGGTGGGAAACAGACAAACGGAAGAGAGTTCCACAGTCGTGCAGTTCTAAGAAAGAAACTTTGTTCATGGAATCTGTGTTTAGGCTTAGGCACAGATAATAAGTAAGAGAAATTATTGATAGTGGTTATTATGACTGTGTTCGTTACGGTTGTAGATTGCAATGCCACTAGAATGCCACTAGAAGTTTAAATGTAACGTAAACCCCAGGTATGGTCCCAAATAGTAGCTCCTTACGTCCAAGTGGCGATATGCCTTGTTAGGTGTGGACATTAGTAAATAAAAAATAACTAGGTTTTAGATACTACTAGTCTCTCGCTCCAAGACAAGATTCAAAAGAGAGTCGCAAACCTGATAGGTCCTGAACTGTCATCTAAGCTTCAGCCTCTGCCCCATCGACGAAATGTTGCATCCCTCTGCCTGTTTTACAAGTACTTTAACAGTGAATGCTCCGACAAACTGCAAGCACTTGTAGCCCCTCAACATAAATAAACCCAACAAGCAGCCAAATCCCACCCCTTCACAATAGAGATCCCTAGATGTAAGAGAGCCTTCTACTCCAGTAGTTTCTTCCCCAGAACTGCTAGACTTTGGAATTCCCTTCCGGGTTCCTGCTTCCCCAACTGTACTGATATGCAGAAGTTCATCTTGCTGCCCAACTCCCTACATAGTACCCCTGTAGCTTATGTCCCTGATAGTAACCCCCTACATCAAAGTGGCAATGTGCCTTGTTTGGGGTGAAAATGTAATAAAAAAAAAAAAAGACATAAAGAGTCACCCATCCAAGAACTAGCCAAGCTCAACATAGCTTAACTTGATCTAATGGAAACTGGTGCCTACATAATTATAACCATGCAGACATAGAAAAATGTGAGAAAATTGGAGAAATTTCTAACCTTGAGGAGACAGGACTCCGATATGACTGTATCCGGCTTGACAATTTCCACGCTGGCCTCTCGGACAACGTCCGTCTTCATGCAACTCATCTTGAATCCAAAGACGTCATCCCAGAATTGGACGTGTGTCTTTCTCATTTTGTCATCATCGACAGCTACGAGATGTGTTGAACATTTATTGGGGAAAACTAAAAATTGAAACAAAAGACAAAAATGCATTAGTATGAATTTGAAACAAACGATGTGATTGGTCACAGTTTTAACAAATTATATTGATTAGCCAATGAAAACGTGTTGGACAGAAAACCAAATAAGAACTAGTGTGAGACCATGTGTGCTCCACTGGAAAAATGAAAAATGCAGTTGTCAAGGGTGGAAACACTGGTTTACAAGCATAAAAAAACAATGCAAAGTCACACGAGAAAACACTACTCTAATATATTGTGCATAGATCAGTTGTGCTCTGAGTATGTGTGTGTGTGATCCCATTGTGGAAAAAACCCTATCCACATCTGTACCTAGGTGCACCAGACGATGTAGATCCGGTAAAAGATGCAAAAAAAATAGGCAACCGAAAATATCACTCCAAATAAGCTCAATTTTTGTGCGTGGACCCCATTCTGGCATTGAACCAGGGTTTAGATGCCTACCCGCATCAGTTCTGGACTTTGTATCACTTGCAGATAAAAAAGGCTGACAACCAGATTTAAGCTCAGCTTCTTTTTTTCACCAGGCTCCAATTATTCACAAAACCAATGACATCTAAACATCTGTAAACTTCAGAAACAGATATTACACTCTTATACAGCATAATTGCGTTGACACACCGGTTCTTGTCAGATCATCTAAGTTAAGCAACGTTGAGCCTGGTTAGTACCAGATGGGTGACCATTTGGGAATTCTAGGCGCTGTATGTGCTCTTTGCTCATCTCTGTATTTGTTTCCAGTCCTGTACATACACTTCACTTGCCACTGGTATTTAACAATGTCGAATCAGGAGAGGTGTGGTTGGAGATTGCACACCTCCTGCCACAAAAATTTCACGTGCAGGCACACCTACGTGGGTATCCACAGTCTGTCAAAGACTGAAGGAGCCTGCATTGTGCTCTTATAGGATAATTGAGCACTCTTGACTTCACTGCATCAAACAAAACCAACACGCACACGCATAAATACATCTATCTCAGATGCTATCTTGACTAGCTCTCTTCATTTGAGAAGGCCCATAAAGAGTTGTAATAAATTTAACATGAGATTGGACTAAGTTTGCATTGTTTTTCTTTTAACTCATAATAACAGTACATTCCAAGATCCAAATATTTACTTTTCATACAAAACAACTCCTCTGGCATATTACAATTTCAGTACATTTTTACAGATCTGTTTCATTATACAGAAACAAACAGTTATTATTATGTCAATACTGTCTCTTTTTGTGCATATACTCTTCAGAAAAATTAGAAATTCTTTGCTTATATTATATATATATATATATATATATATATATATATATATACACACATGTGCGTGCGTGTATGTGTGTAAAGCAAAACGCATAAAATCCAAGGTGTGGTTAATGAGAAAAGTGCAAACAAATAAACGGATGAACGATTTTGGGGCAATTTTACCCCTATAATGCCCCTTAGGGGGCAACCAAAGTTATTCTGAAAAATTCGTTCGGATCAAAATTTACTTTCACCATGACTAATGTTTGTGCAAAATTTTTTAAAAATTCAAGGAGTGGTTATTGGGAAAAGTGCAAACAAACAAATGGACGAATGGGAGTGAATTACTCTGTCCAATCTTTGTCGGGGAACCAATAATAACAATAATAATAAAAAATAATAACAATAATAATAAAAAATAATAGCATTAATAATAAAAAATAATAATACTAATAAAAAATAATAATAAAAAATAATAACATTAATAATAAAAAATAATAACATTAATAATTCCAACAATCATGACAATGGTTATTATAGTAATGATACTTAATAAGCGTATTTACTTAAATTATAGAATTTTAAATAACTTTTAGTTTCATTTAACTTAACTACAACTAATAATAATAATAATAAAAATAATAAACACAAAATAGTTAAATTTAAAATATCTGAAATCAAACTGAAGTCTTAAAGTCAAGTTTGTATACAAAAATCAAAAACTACATAAAACAAATATTAAATTTACAAACTAAATACACACACACACAACCAGAAATTATTAAAACTATCGGTACAACTGTCACCAAATACCAGTCTTAAGAGACAATGGATACCTCTTTGTGAGGGTGGCTGCACATGTAATTGTGAAGGAAGGGTTGCACTATCTCCAACCACACCTCTCCTTAACTGGCACTCCTAGAATTCAGTGTCAAGTAGAAGTCCAAGATGATTGAAAACAATGCTGAGATAAGCGGAGAGCATATGCAGCACCAATATTCCTAGATATTTACCCATTTAGTACTAACTAGGTTCAACATTGCTTAACTTTAGCGATCTAACAGGAAACGGTGTGTCAGTGTGACTATGTCACCAAACATTAATGCCGATAACGGATGTATTTCATGGTCTTTGACATTGATTACATTATGTTTGACGAAAAATAAAATTATAACTGCTAATGCACTCCCTGTCTCGTTTTATTACGCAAAGTAGAAAGCACTGTAGAAAGGGATTCAAAAACTGATTTTTGATATATTGTTGAATTATCTCCCTTGTAAAAGAAGTCCAACACTGCATATAAAAATCAAATATATCAGATCATCCCATAACTTCTGTCCAAATTTTTACCTTTGTTTTTAAATTGAACAGAGCTTAAAAAATATTGCGTAATTCTTTACATTTTTATGTCTAGATGCATTTAACATTACATTTTTTTTACAGAACGATAAAATTTAAATTTGCTTGATTAAAACCTACTATCATGGAAGTATCTAAGAATCATTCGAGGCATATACTGCTTTATGAGTTCAAGAAAGGAAGCTCAGCAACCAAACCGGCTAGAAATATTCCACTTTGAATTGTTCTCACCTAATGCAACAATTAATGCTCAAATTTACTGTCAGCAATTTTAGAGCGTTTTAACCAACCTTTGAGGGGGAAAAGACATTGCTTTAGTGAATCAAAAAGAAACACAATGCACAAGAATTATTTGAAGCATATAATGTTTTATGAGTTCAAGAAAGGAAACTCAGCAGCCGAACCGGCTAGAAATATTCCATCAGTTTATGGAAAGGAATGGGTGAACGAAAGAACTTGCAGAAGATGGTTTGCGAAATTCAGAAGTGGAGATTTCACTTTTGAAAATGAAGATCGAACTGGAAGTCCAGTTGAGTTTGATAAGTTTCTTGAAGCAGCTCTTGAAGAAAATCCTGCATTATCAGTTAAGGAATTTGTGCAAAATCGTACAACTGTTCATTGTCATCTTCTACAACTTGGAAAAGTTCCTAAACTTGGAAAATGAACGCCTCACGAATTTTCTGAATACAAATCTCAAATCCCGAGTCGACATCTCCTCTTCTCTCCATTCTCGCCAAATTGTTTCACATTTTTGTGAACTGGTGACGAAAAATGGATCTTTTATCGAAATGTTAAGCGTCGTAGACAATGGCTCGGTAAAGGAGAAAGACCACAGCAACAGCCGGAAAGAGAACTTCATAGGATTAAAGTTCTTTTTTCGATATGGTGGGTTTACCAAGGAATAATCCACTTCGAATTGTTCTCACCTAATGCATCAATTAATGGTCAAATCTACTGTCAGCAATTAGAGTGTTTGAACCAAGCTTTGAGGGAAAAAAGACGTTGCTCTAGTGACTCGAAAACGGGTGATGTTTCATTAGGATAATGCACGAGCCAACACAGCAGGATTCACCTCAAAAAAGATCGAAGAACTTGGTTGTGATAAAATTCCTCATCCACCCTATTCTCCTGACCTTGCTCCTTCAGACTACCATTTGTTTCTTTGCTTACAAAATCATTTGGAAGGAACAGCTTTTGTAATGCAGAAAGGAGTTGAAACTGAAATTTGTTAGTTCTTCAAATCAAAGCCAAAAGGATTTTACATTTTGATGGAATTAATAAGCTTGTTAATAGATGGAAGGAAGTTATAGATAATCAGAGAAAGTATACTGACGATTAAATATTTAATAAAATGCAACATTTGGTCACTTGATATATTGTTGTATGATCTCCCCTCTAAAGGAAGTCCTGCATATAAGAATCAAATATGAATATAAGTTGGGTTTACTCACTTAGGCCTCCTTTGACAAGGAATTTGTCCCTTGCATACAAAATGGTGTCAAGCATCGATTCAAAAAGAAGGAAGTATCCCATCCATTCTGTAATGATGATATCCACCTGAACAAACAAAAACAAAGATTATACTTTATATATTGTGTTTAGGCAGAATTCTTTCACTTAAACAAACGTTATTAAAGACAACAATGATTTCCGTTTGATTAAACCTGAACAAAAAAAAAAAAAATTATACTTTATTTATATACTAGTGGGGTATTGAGCAACCCATCCCTAAAAAATAGCAGTGAAAAAAAAAAAAATTAGTTGCAGTACCCAGGCTCGAACTTGTAATGCTAAGAGGAAAAAGAGGTGAAAAAAAGCAAACAGTTTAGTCGTCTCGCCCACGCGACTTGTGATGTCATGGGCCTTCAAAATAACGTCTTTTATACATACGCCGAGATAGCGAGACGTGAATGACTTTGCAAAAAAGTCAACGCAAAAACTGACCCTACCTTGGAAAAAAATGCCCAGTTGACGGTCAAAGAATTAATGTTTTTGGTCACTTTTTGGATAGTTGTCGTCCGAGAGATGGATCTTCCTAACAATACCAATTTTGTCAGGGTTTGTTGCATGTGTTGAAAGTTTTTGGGAGACACACAAACACACATTTTTGCCTTTTATATATTAGACTAGCGGGGGTATCCGGCGTTGCCCGGATGTTTGTAGGTGTGTGTGTGTGGTGTTAAATAAAAAAGAAACTGGGGGGGGGTAGTTGGTAAGATCAAACCCGAAGCCCTGAGACGAAGTTTGAAAATAAAATTGGCCAGCCAGAATGAATTACTGAAAGATGTTTGAATTTATTTAAGTAAGAACCAGATTGACAGGTGCGCGCCCGGAAGTCGTCGAGTGTTACGACGACGACGTCAATGACCAGGTTTGTTTGTTATAAGCGAAGTAAAAAAAAGAAAACAACGTTAAAACTTAAGTGGGAAAAAACACAAACTAACGTAAGGCAAACGAACGATGAAAACAGAAAAACGAACACGTGAAAAATGGCTTAAATAAGCCTGTTTCGATATTAAAATTTAAAAAATCGGTTGGTACCCAGGTGTTTTTGGGTGTGTGGTCGGGGGTGGATAAGCGAAGTAAAAAAAACAAAAAAACAGAAAAACGAACGTTACGTGAAAAATGGCTTAAATAACACTGGTTTAATATTTAAATTTAAAAAATCAAAAAAAAAAAGAAAAGACATCTCACACCACGATTCGAACCCAAAACATTTAGATAATGAACTAACGCGCTAATCGACTGACCTAACGCGACGTACATAAAATTTGTTCAGTTTTTCAACTATTTAGAGTAAATCAGGTCATGACGTCATCTGGCGCATGCATAGAACTGCTCGTCGTCACGAGAAGACCGTTTTTGTTGACCCCCTCCCTTGTCGAAAATTGTTGATTTCGGGGTGAAAAAATGAACTTTTCTGGCCAATTTTTCGATATTTTTCGAGCGAAGGATGGGGCTTCGATATGATACCGAGTTTGTGAATTTTCGTCGTGTCTGTCGAAAGTTTTTAGCAGACACACACACATACATACATACATACATTTTCGCTTTTATATATATATAGACTAACGAGGGTGCCTGGCATTGCCCGGGTGTCTGGGGGTGTGTGTGTTGACGGGGGAGTCAAAACAAAATGGGCGAAGTAATAACCCCGTTTAAATACGATAAAATAAAAAACAAAAATGATGTTTAACTTCTTTAAAAGAAAAAAAAAAAAAGAAGTTTTGGTAGGTAGGTAGGATTGAACCCGAAGCCTTGAGGTGAAGGTGGAAAAAAAAAAGTGTGAAAAAATACTTGACATGTTACTGCTAGGCTAGCAAGGAAGAGTAAGTGAAAAACGTTTCAATTTAAGGATTAAAAACAATTGCAAGTTGCATGGATTTAAAATATCACATAGACTGAATGAAATCCCGCAGTGAATTTTTACTGCGAGACAGCTTTTTTGGGTTTGTTTACCCAAGATTTTGGGGGGAGGGGGAACCAGCTCTCCATTTAAAGGGGAGTGTCCAATCGAATAGCAATTGTCTGATATAAGGGGTTTTCCCCACATTGATCAAAAGCCGATTGCTTTCTGGACGTTTCCAGGACGAAAGCCAGGAACTGATCACAGTTTCAAGTTAGTTTCACTTTATTTATACTAAAAAGCAGAACACACTCGAGAGAAGCCAAAATGGCAAGAATTTTGTAAAAGTCGATGTAAATAAATCTAGATGTGACGCGTGTTCGCAAATCATAAATATTATTATTTAGACACTATATAAAAAGTTATTTTTATTTAGACACTATATAAAAAGTTATTTTTATTTAGACACTATATAAAAAGTTATTTTTATTTAGACACTATATAAAAAGTTATTTTTATTTAGACACTATATAAAAAGTTATTTTTATTTAGACACTATATAAAAAGTTCTAGGAAATAGTAAGACCCCGAGAAGCTTGGCAAAAAAAGCCCTTGACAGACATACAGAAAAAATGCACACACATACACACATTTCCACTTTTATATATATAGATTGTGTGTATTTAGGCAGCATTCTTTTGTTTAAACAAACATGGTTAAAGAAAACAGAGAGCTTCCGTTGGATTATTTTTTTTCAATTTTTCTGATAATCTTTTTAGTGTGTAGATCGAAAGAATTAATTTAAGTTCCGTGTGTAATTCAAAGTTGGCCATGGTGGTGCTTTTCATCTTTCCACGAAGACATTGTCAGGAAGGATGTGTGAATAATATTTGTGAAGAGTTTTTTTATAGTAACAGTGGTGAATGCATGTGAATGCTGCGAGGGCCCAAGGCGGAGGTAGTACTGCCCAGCTCTGTGGTCAGTACTGGGTCACTTACAGGGAAGTGGGGTTACTACAAGCATTCGAGTGTGTTAGGGTTGCAATGAAATGTGATTTGGTTAAGGACAGGTTTTTGCATTTTAATGTATATAGCTTCAAGTATTCTTACCTTCTTGACGTTGGTTTCATGGTTTATTATTTTTGTGTTGCTGACTAGAATTTCTCTAGATTCAGAGGAGGAGCAGTTATGCTTTTTTTGTAAATGTAATATTTCGCTAGATTGTGTATTATGCATGGTAAGGTGGTCGTTGTGTAACCAACATAACTATTAGTTTTATTGCTGTTATAGAAGTCGTGCTCTCCCTAGGGGCATTTGAACTTATAAATGATGTTGGTTCGTTCTTGGATTTAAATGTTGTATAATATACGATAAGTCTAATATTGTTGTTAGTAGGGAAAACGTATCAATGGGTAATATTTTTTATGGCTTTCCCTTCTTATTTAAAACCCAGTTGCATCTGATTACAATAGAATAAGTTAATGGTATTAGAATTTTGACGTTGTCAAATATTACTATTTGTGGCGGTGTGGTACTATTTGCTAGTACTGCTGGTTGTTATGGTTGTTCCCCCCTTCCCGCCATAGCAGGAGGTAATTTGGTTGTGTACGGAGCGATACGAAAAAGGGAAGCACAATGCAATTTCGATTCCCTCTACCTCTTTCTAGCTGGCAACGACAAGCTGAAAATGCGTATTTGTGTTAAGGAGTAGTTAAGATAGCTAGCTGGTGATTCACAAGTTAATTGTTTTAAATATTGTAACATATAATGTACGAAATAAAATAACTAAGATTTTATATATTACAACTTGTGTTGCATGTCGTTGTTGGACTTGCCTTAAATATCAAAACAAATTTACACTTCTCTAGATTCTACTGTAGATAATGACCATGCTGTACAGTACCCTACAGAATTTTTAAATTCCTTGCAATTACCTGGTATGCCACCACACAAATTAAAACTGAAATCTGGATGTCCAATTGTGTTACTCAGAAACCTTGATGCTCCACGACTATGCAATGGAACAAGATTATGTGTAACATGAATGCAACCTCATGTGATAGAAGCAGTCATATTGACTGGTGTAGCTACAGGCGAATTGACATTTCTTCCTAGAATACCAATTATTCCATCAGATTCAACAATTCCATTTAAAAGGCTTCAGCTCCCAATAAAATTATGTTTTGCCATGACAATAAATAAGTCGCAAGGACAAACCTTGGCAGTAGTTGGTCTGAACTTAGCTTCTTCTTGCTTTAGTCACAGACAGTTTTATGTAGGATGTTCACGGGTAGGTTCCCCACACAATCTATATATATTAGCACCAGAGGGTAGAACATCAAACATTGTGTATCCAAGAGCTTTATACAAATAGGAAAGCCAATTCTCCCTTCTATTATTTATAGTTATTTTTTGCTGTGAATTATCAGCATGGCAGTCTCATAAGTATTGTCCACACTCCACCCATATTCCTGTCAGGTCAATGTTTTAAAACTCTGATAGGAAATTCTTATGGGAAGTTTCTAATCTTTTTCATTATAGAATGTGTACCTTTTTCTATTAAAATTTAATTTAATACAACCGTTCACTTCTTTCATGTTAAGTTACTTAAAATCACTAAACTCAGTTGCAGTGCTCCGTGGCATAGTGGTTAGCATGCCGGACAATTCACATTATATTTTCCCATTCGCGTTGACCTACCGTAGTCTTTTTTTTTTTTTCATAAACACCTAAAATGGATTTTCTTGGTGGCCGAGTTGTTAACATTGCATGTTTTTTTTTTTTTCACACTTAATTTTCCAACTTCGCCCCAATACTCCGGGTTTGATCCTTCCTACTTACCTAACATCACTTTTTATTTATTAAACAATCCCCACCCCGGAAACAAGCACCCGGGCAACGATTTTTTTTATTATTTTGTTTTGATTTACTCAAAACCGCACACACCTCGAAACATCCGAGCAACGCCGGGTACCCCTGCTAGTTATCTAATATTTGTGGTTTGGTTTTATCTTTTTTTGTCTCTTGGTCATTTTTCTTAACTTGCATACGGGAAGACATTGCCATATTATATGTTATTACGCTCTTAATAGGTTTATTTTCAATGCAGTTTATGGTTCTATCATTTTTATTTATGAATTTAATTTGCGAATTGTATCCTGAGTTTTTAAGGGCTTCATTGTAATATTTTTCATTTTTGATAAATATGGATTTAGTAGAAGACAGTCTAGAAATTCTTAAAGCGAGAAGATGCCCATTCCATCGTCTGCAGCCCCTATACATTTATCGTCATTCCCTCTGTTCCAATTCCGATCTAATTTGCTTTCGAATGATTATAGGTTCTCGGCTAAAGTATGCGTAAATGTTGCTCCTGTCCCCCATCTTTATTTTTCTATCGATACTAGCGTGGTTCTATTTGTTAGAACCACTGGTCATCGTGGAACTCCAACCTCAAGATTCCAACTGGAAGACTACCAGAATGAGACATCATCCTGAGAGAAGGAAGAAGCCAGCCACACCCAAAATCCCAAGGTATGCCTTTACTTTTCAACTCCGACAAAAAGACGTCTGACTGAGCTTCATATTCCTGTCCTATTGACCAGGCTGATACTGATTCCAGGACATTTACGTAACACACGACTTGGTCATGCTATTGACCAGCCTATAGTGTTACAGTGGTGCTTTGTAAGTTCTGGCACATTGATTTTATTTGCTGACCAACTGTCTCATAGTTTAGAAATCCGTTTTTGACTTGCTGGATATTTTTCAGTTTGAGGAGAAGTGATTTTTTTATCAGAGGAGATTAAGTTGGTTAAGAACGTTTTCGATGATGGCTATTTTGTAACAGTGAGGGTATTCGCCCTTAAAATTTAGAAAGCAAGAATTTAGGCTGGTGGGTTCTTTGTAATTGGAAGTGCTAAATGTGTTATTAGAAAACACCAAGAAAAGGAATTTTGTTATTAATATTTAGTTGTATGGTGAATCTGAGTATAGATTATAATTTAAGTTTTAGTATTTGTTCTTTGTTACCAGTTAGGATGAGTATATCGTCGATATGCCATACATATATGTGGCCGCAGCCAAGATTGAACTCACTACACAAGTTCATAGTGTAACTCAAATCTTGTCTGTAGCTAAATACTTGATGCTTCGCCAGGGGTATTGAAGGTATTTTTATCATGACGCCATCGCTAGATGGGTTGCCTACCACGGCTTAAGAGAGGCCCATATACCCCCGAGAGAAGGATAGACCACGCCAGTTTCCCAACCTTGAAGAGCTACGAAAGCAGGAGTGATACCATTAAAACAAAGAGAGATAGTGAACTAAGATACGTCACACGCAAGCAAATATGAAGGGTGCTTTAAAATTAATACCTCCTATTTTTTATTCCACCAGAATGGGACAGAAGAGATTAAAAATTGCATTGTTATGATGACTGAACTTATGCATCAATGACCTGAAAGTTTCATCTCTCTGTTGCAGATATTGATGGTATGAGACTAAGAAAGCTACCCCTGTCATAAACATGCGTCAGAAGCAGAGATGTGTCATTGAATTCCTAGCAAAAATGCATTGAGAATAGTGGTGACTATGTTGAAAAATAAATTCTCGAGTACAAAACGTCACCCATTTTAGTTGTACCAATTTGGTTATTTCAAAATATATCCAATTAATTTATCTTTTTTACTTATACAAAACGACATTTGGGAAAACCATGGATTATGCTAATGAAGCTAAGAGGAGGAGTGACCCTCCCACGTGAGTGATGGTGAAAGATAGAGACCTAATGGAGGCTGGAGGCAACTGGACCCTCCTGTTGAGTGGCAGTCAGAAGTACAGGTCTGAGGAAGAAGAAAAGGAAAATTTTTTAGAGCTTGAGAATTTAAAAAAACTGCCTGAGATTGGTTTAATGAGAATTGTGGAATTCTATGGATCAGGAGGAAGGGTCAAGCCCACCTAATTCTCAATATAATGAAAAGCAAAAATAGCCTCAAGGACACACTCTGCTTGACTGCTGAGGGATCCGTAGCATTCAGAATAAAAAAATCCTTGACTTAAGTCTCATTCAGTTCCAAGCAACTGGATTCACACTGTGAAGAGACAAGCTCCCAGATTTAGGGTTGACCAATCCAACTTTACTAATAGAAGCCACCAGTCCCTGAACATTTGCATCATGAGTCAGAAATGTATGAGTTTTGTAACTTTCTGTAAATAATTATCCTGTTATTTTTATACAAGCCCAGTTAATCGACTCATTATTCTTTTCTTCTTTTGGCTGGAAATGACCTCTACTTTCCAGTGACGCTGACTTAGACCAGGGTTGAATACTCTATCCAAAGCAACGTGGAGAGACTAGTAATCTTAATCTGTCCAAACGGATCCTCTCATCAACCAGGACCCTTATCAAAAAAACAGCCCAGTTCCAGCGGCCAACCTAAACCGAGAGCAAACAAATCTGATGGCATCACTCGTTGGAAAGAGAGTTACATTAACATAGAAACCGTACATTTTTATTGAAGAGCATTTGTTATTATACAAGTTGAAGGAAGAAAGACTAACAGTATATTTACTTTGTTTTATGTTAAAGTTTATGAAGACAAACTGACTGAAGAATTGTGCCCCTTTGTAAAAAAAAAAGAAAAAGGTCAAGACTTCAAATCTTATTGGAAAACGTGACCTATCTTGGCTCTCATGAGACCATTGTTGCAATTGTGTGCATTCAATTGTTTTGGAATATGTATTAAATGTTGATTGCAATGGCATTAATAATCAATAGTTATTAATTGAATTATCTCCCCTTAGCAAATTGGCTGTTTAGAATTTTTTTTAAGCTAGATGACTCTGGCTGGTTATCAATTTGCTGATCATGTTATTAATATAAAAACTACTTTTTTGATTGAAGAGTTAATATAAAACAAGCTGAAATAGATATTAGACAATAATTAATAAAAAGAAAGGAACTGATCAAAAAAAAAAAAGTTGTCTTACCTTTTCTACAGACGCCATAGTGTTTTCAATTTTGCCTCTTGAAACATTAATCACATCTTCAAAACCATTTTCTCTGAAACAAAAACAAGAAAAAACAAAATTAAATATACACTACACGTTGACCCCTGTTCCACGCACACATATGAAAATGTTCATAAACTATATTATATTTCTCTTAGTCTGTCAGTCCATTGCACTTTTTCTTGGAAACTACTGGGCCAATCTGACTGAAATTTTATATGGTCTTTTGCTAAAACAAGGTGCATCAAACTAAGTATGTTTGATGCACAGTTAGGAATTAATAGGGATAAGTATTTAATGCAAAAATGAGCACAAATTTAATCATTAAAAACCATGAATTTGGCATATTGCATGTTAAGTGTTGAGACATTATGTTGAACAAAGATGGCGGTAGTAAATCAAATCGGCAAAGAATCAATGCAGTCACAATTGATCTTGAGTGTTGAGTAATTCTTAGTAACAAAGATGGTGGCGAAGAATCAATGCAGTCACAATTCAGTTGTTTCGAGACAGAGGTTGACAGCAAACTGAATTGAATCCAAAATTTTATATTTTTTATAACAACATCTGAAGTTTCTGATTGGTTGATTCTCATAACTGGTTACAAAAACGATCATTGAAATCATTGAAGTCAGACCCTCATAAGTAGTCAAAAACATTTGAACACTGCACTCATTCATTCAATAAGCTATACCGTTTCCCTGTTTTTAATCAGATAAAAAGTCTAGTTCTTTAATACTTCTCATTTAGGAAATAATCATTGCATGAACAGTTAAAAAATGCATAAAGCTTCCTATATATTTTTTTGTAACTCAAAAAGTTGGAGAGCTTTGAAGATCGGATCCACTCGGGCAGAATAAAAATAGGAGGCATTACTTTTGAAAAGTCCCCTGTATGTTAGATAATATGCAAGCTTATTTCAACAAAAAGTTCCAAGGTCATCCATCTTCTGACAAAAGAACAGATGGGTCAGAAAATTCAAAGGCCATGAAACAATCTAACCCAAGCGCTATGAGGAGTGTGTCAAAGTTATTGACAATTTTGTGCATCTTCAGAAAGAAACAAAGACTCTTGCACGTAGATAATTGAAAAGTGTAGACTGTTAATCTCACAATGCTTCAGGTGTTATTCCCATAATTAGAAATTCGACATAATTATCTATGTTCTTTAGAATATACTCATGGTTATCATATGTTCTTTAGAATATACTCATGGTTATCATATGTTCTTTAGAATATACTCATGGTTATCATATGTTCTTTAGAATATACTCATGGTTATCATGTTCTTTAGAATATACTCATGGTTATCATATGTTCTTTAGAAGCCAGCCATGAGTAGAATAGTAGGGTAGACTAAACTCTTAAGGTTTGATAAGACAACTAGTTGAGGAGAAGGAAAATTCTGAAATCATACCATCAACCTAACACGTGCACATTGTTCGTCTGTACAATCAGCACTTGCCTGGGAGAAAGAATGGATTTTTTTTTTTTTTTTTTTGCAATGCATAATTCAATCAGACATTGTTCTCAACAGAAGTGTTTTCACATTTGTATCTAAGAAAACAAGTCATTTGAAGTCCAAACAATAGTTTTTTTTTATGGAAATCGATCTAGACAGGACATGAACCACTTCATATAAGCAGCTAAAAAAAAAAAAATGATAAAAATTAACCAACAATGAGTATCAGATGGATAGATTACAGCCCAGAGAACAGCAATTCTTCTCCCTTTGTCAGAAATATCACTCATGAAATGTGAGAACTAAAGGACAAAATGAGTAATAAGGCTGAAAGTAAAACCAAGGCCCACTTCCTACTCTTCTTAACTTAAGCACTTACTTTACGATATCGATTGCTTTGTAGACAATTTCTGATTGGTCGATTGCAATAACTTTCTTGGCTCCCGCCTTTGCGGCAAACATGGAAAGGATTCCAGTACCGCAGCCTGCGTCAAGGACGATTTTGTCTTGAAAAACTTCTTGGTTGGAGAGAATAAAATTTTGGTAGGCTTCCGTCCTTACACGATCCTGCATAAAAAAAAAACAAAATTTTAGTTTTTAACTTTTTAATAAATTAATTAAAAATGTACAAAACTAAGTTATTTTTACTCAAATGATGATGATGATGATGATGATATGTAACGCGCCAATTACTTTTTAAGAGTGTTGTTACATTTCAAACCTCTCGGACCTGCATGTTGTCCGATACTTTGTTGCAAAAGAAACAAAACAAACAAACAAAAAAAAACAAAAAAAAAAAACAACAGGAAAGAAATAAAAATCCGACTTAGCACTTTTTAAAATGCAAATAAAATGCATTGGTAATGGTGAATAAAAGGAGAGCCTCACTTTCAAACACACCGGAAGTTGGCATCCGCGTCTCTAAATTTAGGTATGGAAACACAGAATCAATACAATTTCCAAATATATTTTACGCTTATTTTTTTCACCCCATTATAATAAAAATATAAAAAAATATGTAAACTTTTTTATCAATTATTTTGTTTTTTATTTTTTTAAGCGCATATCTTTATATATATATATATTCTTTTTTTATTTGAAGGTGAACAGTTACATATGGTCGCTACACACAGCCATCTGTTTCAGTTAATGAGACTTCAAGAAAAAAAAAAAGAGCTCCCTTCTTCCCTTTTTTTCAATTTTTCTTTGTGGCATCAATGGGTTCAGGGTCACCTGAGGAAGTCTCATTGACTGAAACAGATGGCTGTTTGTAGCGACCATATGTAACTGTTTTCCCTCAAATAAAAAAAATATTTTGCTCTTTTTATTGAGCACTACCTAACAACTTTGTTGTTTTCATTAGTTCCAACTTTTGAACATCTCAAACCTATATATATATATATATATATATATATATATATATAAAAGTGAACGTGTCTGTGTGTCTCTCTGTCAGTGTACATTTCCCTACACAATAACTCTGTCAATTTTCAGTCTACAGACTCGAAATTTGATATACAGGGTACTGAGATTTGGGAAAATCTTTGTAATCCATTTTCAACCAGGAGCTTGGCTGTTAAAGGGGTTAAAGTTCAACTATTTGACCTTTGAGAAATCTACCAACCTCTTCCGTCAATTTTGGGTCTAAACACTTGAAGTTTTAGATATAGATTCCTTAGACATGGATCTAACTTAATAACTTGATTTGAGCCCAAAACAATAAATGTTAAGGGATCATAATAGGGGTCAAAGTTTAAAAAAATTGACCGCTGCAGTCTCTACCAAATTACTCAGACAATTTCTGGTGTAAACATTTGAAATTTTACTTAAGTGTATTCAGAGATAGGGCAAGCTTTTTAATCGGTTTGGGTCGAAAATTTGAGTTACCAATATATAAATGTATGTATGTTTGCATGTCTGCCTAAAACTTTCGACAGAGGCGATGAATTTTCACAAGATCAGTATCGTTTTGAAGCTCAACCCTTCAGATGACAAATACTGAAAAATTGGCTAAAAACATTAACTTCTTCACCCTCAACTGAGCACTTTTCTATAGGGAGGGGTCGTTTTTTTCACCGATATTTTTGAAAGTAATCCCCTTTTTTCGATTGTTTAGCCTTAATTTAAACCTACGTCACTTTCAGTTTGGCGGTGGTCGTAACAGCAAAGACGTCACATTTTTTTCCTGTTCTTTTCCTCTTTTGCGGTACGGGTTCAAGCCTGCTTTCCTACTACCAATTTTTTTTATTTTTGCTCAACGCACACCTCCAAACACCCAGGCAACGATGCTAGTGTATATATATATATATATATATATATATATGTGAATGTGTCATATTTTTTACGATTCTAACTATGTTTAATTAAGTTAGTATATATATATATATGAATAAGTTTATATATATATATATATATATATATATATATATACTAACTTAATTGAACATAGTTAGAATCATAAAAAATATGACACATTCAGTTTTTTTTACATGCTTCTGTAAATAAATATATTTTTAAAATATCTAAATAGTTTGACAAAACATATTTACTTAAATAAACATAGTTATTTGAAAAGATATACGATTAAAAAATGTTAAAAATTGATAAAAAGTTTACATATTTTATATTTTTATTAAAAGGGCGTAAAAAAATAAACATAAAATATAATTGAAAATTGTATCAATTCTGTGCTTCCATAGTCAAATTGAGAGACGCGGGTGCCAACTTCCGATGTGTTTGAAAGTTAGGGTCTCCCCTTATTCACCATTACAAATGCATTTAGCGCTTAGCCAATGAAATTCAAATAAGCAGCCAAAATACATTTCAATCAATTTGCTGAAACGTGACATGATTTATGAATCCATCAGACATTGATGACAAAAACAACACAGTTCCTTCTCTACATAAATACTTTGTTAGGTGAAAGTACAGAATAGTTACAAAAGACCCTCCCACACCCATGTTAAGAATGGGTTTCTAAATAATAACATAAGTACTGAAAAAATTTTATTAAAGTAAAAAATAATTTCTTTTAAAGAAAATGCAAAAAAAAAAAAAAAAAACTTTCATCTCTAAAATAATTTCTGATGTTTTTTTTGCCTCATTTTCAATATTCCTACTAAAATTTGGAAAAAAAAAATCATAAAAATTGAAAAAAAAAAAACACACATACACAAAAAAAACAAATAGCAGGTTACAGGTTGTGCTGGCCATTGCCGACAAAAACATGATATCTTTTCTGCGTAAATACTACATCCACACAGACCCACTTACCTGAAGCATTTCTCTGTGAATACTAAAATGACCATACGACCCAAAATACGCCTCGTCTTCATCTTCTCGTAAGTCCTGAATTGCATTACACCGGCAACTTGGCGTGGAAGACTCCGCCTTTGTATACAATTCTTTCACGCATTCTCTGCAAACAAATAAAAGTTCTTAGAAAAAAAGCAAAAATGTAAAGTTGTTTTTTTTTTTACACAGTGATCACCACTTATCAAGGCCCGGAAGCCACTCAGGGATAAGGGTTATTGCAAGTACATTACGTTAGTGAGGAGATTTGATGAAATGTTTACTTAAGGGGGCGGTTCATTAGGAATTTGTTAACATTGGACTTGAAGAAATCCAAGTTGTAGTCCGGAGGGAAGCAGGCAGACGGAACAGAGTTCCACAGGCGTGCAGTTCTAAGGAAGAAGCTTTGTTCATGGAATCCGCGTTTTGATTTAGGCACAGATATAGAGTGGGGGAAATTTTTCATAGTGGATTCAGCTAGACGGGTGTTTTTCGTGAAAGATTGGCGAGGAGGGACCAGAGATTGGAGTTCAGATGAGCACCTGCCATGGAAATAACGATAAAACAAGGACAGGCTTGCAACGTCTCTTCTGTGGGAGAGAGGTTGCAGGGTAGAGAAAAGGGCATCCCCCACTAAGCCACGAAGTCTATTTTGTACTCTGTCAAGGCAGGATAGGCTGTTTTTAGCAGCTCCTGCCCAGATATGGCAACAGTATTCCATCCTTGGACGTACTTGGCTTTTATATAGATAGAGAATTGCATCAGTAGTGAGATATCTTCTGGAGCGGTAGAAGGATCCCACCATCTTTCCAGCGACCTTGGCAACAGACTTGATGTACGTGTTCCATTTCATATCAGGAGTAAAGGTCAAACCCAGAAGCTTGTCAAAACACGGGGCCTCACCCAGACGAGAGCCATCCATCACAATTGATATTTATTTAAGATGTATGAGTTATTTCCCCTTGACTGTTTGATTTTCATAGATAAAGATAGATGTGATTTATTCTTCCATGAATCTAACATGTGATCCATGGTAACAGGATTAGGAGTTACGATGATTTATAGTTGTATGAATCATCACTCATAAGCATCATTTTCTCAGTCACAATTTTTGAAAACGTAAGGAATATATTGCGAAACTTGGATCTTTTAGTAATGGAAAATGTTGCATGGTTTGTAAACAACACAACATAAAAAAAAGGAAGGAAAAAAAAGTAATAAAAAAAGGCAAGACAGCAACACGCAACAACAGTCTTCCCGGATTCTCATAACCATCTGTCTGCATTCTTCCCATGGCCTCCTTTTATGCAGTTGAGCAGCGAGATTTTGCGTCACTTAACAAGATCACTTAAGTTATCAAAGTTGTGAGTGCTGCCATCTTGATTCTTTCTTCTCTTCCCCCGACAGCCAGCTTGATTCCACATGGACGCTTCAATAATAAGCCATAATTTTCCCTACACTTCCCCCAATTTCATGATCACAGACGGCAGGAAGGTGGTAATCATCTTTGCCGAACACTCCTTCGAAGAGGAACAATGCAAGTTTCATCCTCGTGTGTGCTTTCATCTGCAGTCTGAAGGTCAAGAATCACTGCATCAGCCAGGAGGCTGCTAATATCCAAATCACTGCCAGATGAAGCTGGCGTAAACCAGAGCGATGGCTCACTGGTCTCAGAATCCGGTTCGCTTTCATCATCCAATGATGGTTGCGAATGCGGACTGTTATCTTTATCTTCATAGTTGTTGTTGTTTCACCACGTTTCGGCCAATTAATTATTCTATCGTGGTTAATTACCTGAAGAAGACCATAGGATAAATTGGTCGAAACGTGGTGAAACAACACAACAACTATAAAGATGAGGATAACAGTTTGCAAAAAAAAAAAAAAAAGAAAAGTAGAATCCACAAATCACTCAAAAGATTAAAAAAAAAAAAATTGGCAACTGAGTTACTTAGACTTTCTTATAAATAGAGCTTAAAACATTACCATAGCAAAAGAATTATAGCTTTGACATGACATGGTAGATTTACAATTTATGTCAAGTTTCAAAAAATTAGTTCAAACATAAGCGACCATAAAAATGAATGGTTAAAGTTTATCAATAGTTTGAAATATCGAACTTACAACAACAACAACAAAAAAAAGGTAAATAAAATGATTGTATCATTATTTCCAGCATTTCAAAGTTTTCAAATTCCTCATTTAAATTTTATTCAAAATAAGTGTTTTCTAAAAGTGTGTGGACCATCTTTTACTTTAAATTTCCCGCTTGAAACTAGAGCAAAACGCATGTATATTTCTCTTCTCTTCTACTCCGAGGGATCACCTTCTCCATAACACCAAAATGAAGAAAACAAAAACAAAAAAAAAAAAAAAAAAAGAAGAAATTACAGACCAGACTTCTTAGCCTGATGAAGCTATTTTTAGCGAAATATTGCAACAACAAAAAAAAGTAAATAAAAATGTTTTCGTCATTATTTCCGACACTCCCAAGTTTTCAAATTTCTCATTTAAATTTTATCAATAGTGTTGGAAATTATTTTAAGAAGTTTAAACTTTTTTTTTTTGTATCGGAATGCCTCTGATGAGAATCGAAAATTGTTGATCAATAAAAAAAATCCGATGAAAGAAGGAACAGTTAACATCCTTATAAAGCCTAACATCATAACTGCATTTGAGAAGTTTTATCATCGCACAAGCATATAATTGGCATATAATAGCAACAGTAGGTTCTTTGATATGACAGGGGCATGTTCAAAATGGATGTTTCTGTTTCAAGCACAATAGAACGATGCATAATTGGTTGGTTGTTTTTGTTTTACTGCATATCAACCCTTTTCAGGTTATTTAATTCCGAATCCAAAGATTTTGAAGAAAAATTTTTTAATAGACTATATTTGTCGTTTTCAAGTCGGTTTCTATTTAACCCATAGTTGGGACTCTAACAGGTACTACCACTCCAGATCAGAGTGGACCTGGGAGCAATGGCAATTAAAGGGGGGTTCTACACTCCCCAAAGCCCGCAAGCTGGGGCCTCATCACCTTATCCTTGAGTGGCCTCTTGGCCTTGATAATGTGGTGATGCCTATGTAAAAAAAAAAAAAAAAAAAAATGTACACTCTATAACCCTTATCCTCGAGTGGCCTCCAGGCCTTGATAAGTGGTGACTCTTATGTAAAAAAAAAAAAAAAAAAAAAAAAAAAAAAGGTCATATACAGGACCAATGATAATTGGCTTTTGCATCTTAAACTTTAATTGAAGTCATTATTGGACTATGACAAGAGAACATTCTTTTCGTTTTGACTTTCGGGTATATATCAGTTACTATCTTATGTTTTTATGTAGAGTGATGTGGTTCTCGATTGATTAACTGTGCCTAACTGTGTTGGATAAATACTAAGAGTCAAACCAATAGCCCTAGTCATTATATAAAAATAATTTTTATAAAATCAACAGTAGGTTCTCTACAGTGCAATCTAGACTACAATGTATTGTAGACTAAATCACCGTGGGGAGATAATATTCGGTCATCAGGAGAGAATATGCACCAAAGACCCCGAAATAGTGTGTGTTCTCTCCTGATGACCCGATATTATATGTAATATGAAAAACCCCCCATCCCCATAAAAGCATAATTATATACAAGTTTACGTGTGAATAAACTAAGAAATGCAATGAAATACTCCCCCCAAAAAACGATAAACATCTGTATATATAAAAGGCAAAATGTGTACTATTGTGTGCATATTTTGTCTATGTCTGGCAAAGGCTTTTTTTGTGGTTTGGGGGGGGGGGAGTTCCACTGTTTCTTAGAACTTTTTATAAACTCCCTAGATTGTAATATCTCCGATTCACGAAACGAGGTTGTGTCTATCTTTAATTTAGGTGACATGCTATTTTCACAATATTTTTTAAATCTCCGCGTGTTTGTTTGGCTTTCCCATATATAAGTGAAACTAGTAGAAAAGGCAATGCCCTGGCACGTGTGCTGGGGACGTCCAGAAAGCAATGAGCTTTAATCAATGCGGCCAAAACCAGTCATATCAGACAGTTGCTATTCATTTGGACACTCCCCTTTTTATGGGGAGCTGGTTTTCCCCAACATCTTGGGGGAAAACTGGCTTGCAGCCAAAGTTCAACCCCCCCCCTATCGCGCGATGTTTGACCTCATTAAATTCATGCATCTGTCACTTAACTTTTTAATCATTAAATTAAAATGCTTTTCACTTCCTGTCCAGTCATGGCCGAGCGGTAAGATGTCAGGATTTTTCACACTTTCTGTTCCACCTTCGCATCAAGAGTTCGGGGTCGAGCCTAACCTGCCTATCAAAACTTTTTTTTTTCTTTTACACCAGGCAACGCCAGGCACCCATGCTAGTCTATAATATAAATCTCACCTGTCTGTTAAAATGTATGTATGTGTGTATGCCTGCCTAAAACTTTCGACAGAGGCAACAGATTTTCACAAGATCAGTATCATTTTGAAGCTTAACCCTTCAGACGACAAATATAAAAAAATTGGCTAAAAACATTAATTCCTTCACCCTCAACTGGGCACTTTTCTACAAGGAGGGGTCGTTTTTGTTGCCAATATTTTCGAAAGTCATCCTCTCTTTTCGATTGACTAGGCTTAATTTAAACCTTCGCCACTTCCGGTTTAGCAATGGACGCAACAGCAAAGACGTCACGTTTTTTATGTTTACGATCTTTTCCTCCTTCACAGTACGGGTTCGAGCCTGCCTGCCTGCCTACTAACACTTTTTTTTTTGCTCAACACACACCTCCAAACATCCGGACAATGCTGGGCACCCAGTCAAGTCATTCTATATCAGAAAAAAAACTAAGATGAGGCGTTTTCTTTCTTGACATTAACTTTATCTGAAATGGATTACTTCACAAGTGAAAACAGCTGATAAACATCATTATATACAAGCCTATAAGGTAAGATGTTTCTTTCAAAACACAACATCTTCTGTTGTTTGCTTGCTTCATGGCAAGTTTCTGCTACTGTTCTGGTACTCTACCCTGCAACCGCTCTCCCACAGAAGAGACGTTGCAAGCCTATCCTTGTTTTATCGTTATTTCCATGGCAGGTGCTCGTCTGAACTCCAATCTCTGGTCCCCCCCTCGCCAATCTTTCACGAAAAACACCCGTCTAGCTGAATCCACTGTGAAAAATTTCCCCCACTTTTATCTGTGCCTAAATCAAAACCTGGATTCCATGAACAAAGCTTCTTTCTTAGAACTGCACGCTTGTGGAACTCTGTTCCGTCTGCCTGCTTCCCACCTGACTACAACTTGGATGTGTTCAAGTCCAACGTTAACAAATTCCTAATGAACCGCCCCTTTAAGTAAACATTTCATCAAATCTCCACACTAACGTAATGTACTTGCAATAACCCTTATCCCTGAGTGGCTTCCGGGCCTTGATAAGTGGTGACCACTGTGTAAAAAAAAAAAAAAGAAAGTAATTTTCATCCTCGATTGCTACAAAGCCACCATTTGACAATGCATGGAGTATTGGTTGCTGGTGCACCAATCATCAGTCTTATTTTCCTGGACAGGATGCAATAAAAAGTTTCTAATCTAGTAGATTATGTACTGTCTGCCAAAGCTTATCCCCTGTTGCATCACTGTAGTGTTGCGCCCTGTGCTTATTTTGCTTCCACAGAATGTGCTCCGATAAACTTACTGCATTTATACCCCTTCAATGATGATACCTCTGACGAATCTGATTGGCAGAACAATTCAGCCGTTTCACTGTAGAGGTTCGTACTAAAAACACAATAGCAGTTGTTCTATTTGATGAATGGTGCATTTTCTCTCTTAACATTAACTTTATCTGAAAAGGATTACTTCACAAGGCCCAAAACAGTGCGTATTCTCTCCTGATGACCCAATATTATTTGTAAGATGAAATACCCCCAAAAACATGACTATATAAAATTTACGAGTAAAAAAAAACAAAAAAACTAAGATATACAATGAAATACCCCCCCCCCAGCACCATCCTATACAAAAACTTAGATGAGGAAAGCCTTAGAAAGGCGCGGTTTCTCTCTTGGCATTAACTTTATCTGAAAACGATTACAACAGACAACACGTTATGCAACATACAAATATCTGTGCATGAAGTTGCTAAGCTAGTCAAGAACCTTGATTCCAGTAAAGCAACTGGCCCTGACAGCATTCCAATTATAGTGCTGAGAAAACTCCAACCAGAACTTACCCCCATACTTACAAAACTGTTTAAGCGTTGCCTTAAGGAGAAGTGCTTTCCAACACCCTGGAAAACCTCATCAGTATGCCCTGTATTTAAGAATTCAGGTGATAAGTCATCTCCCTCTCAGTACAGATCAATAAGTCTCCTGTGTGTCATGAGTAAGTTGCTGGAATCCATATTAAATAGAGAAGTAGTCAACCACTTCAGCAGAAACAACCTTCTTAGTGACATGCAATATGGTTTCCGTTCTGCCAGATCTACAGCAGATGTGATAACGGTTATATCTCATAGGATTAGTGAATCTCTTGACAAAGGCTTCATTTCTAGGGCAATTGCTCTTGACATATCAAAGGCCTTCGATAAGGTATGGCATAATGGCTTACTTCACAAGATTTCCAGCTACGGTATAACTGGAAATGTTTTCTCAATTATTAAATCATTTCTCTCCGATAGGCTCATTAGAGTAGTGGTTGATGGGCAGAAATCAGAGGCCCAGAGTATTAATGCTGGAGTCCCTCAGGGGTCCATCCTGGGCCCAACTCTCATCCTGATCTACATCAATGATCTCCCAAAACACATACTTAAATCATTCGTTGACATCTATGCTGAACATACGACCATCTATGGCAACACATCAAAGGCCGTAAATGACAAAGTTCTCTCTGATTCTCTCTCCTTTGATCTTGAGCGCGTTGTACAGTGGGGGAAGAGGTGGCTGGTTACTTTTAATGCATCTAAAACCAAGCTTCTATCTTTACATCATCAACGCTCTGATCCCCATCTGCCATTAATTGAAATGGATGGCTCTCGTCTTGTGGAGGCTTCATGTTTTGACAAGCTTCTGGGTTTGACCTTTACTCCTGATATGAAATGGAACACGTACATCAGGTCTGTTGCCAAGGCCGCTGGGAGGATGGTGGGATCCTTCTACCGCTCCAAAAGATATCTCACTACTGATGCAATTCTCTATCTGTATAAAAGCCAAGTACGTCCAAGGATGGAGTACTGCTGCCACATCTGGGCAGGAGCTGCTAAAAACAGCCTATCCTACCTTGACAGAGTACAAAATAGACACTTCGTGGCTTAGTGGGGGATGCCCTTTTCTCTTCCCTGCAACCTTTCTTCCACAGAAGAGACGTTGCGAGCCTGTCTTTGTTTTATTGTTATTTTCATGGTAAGTGCTCGTCTGAGCTCTAATCCCTGCCCCCCCTTGCCAATCTTTCATGAAAAACATCCATCTGGCTGAAAACACTGCGATTAATTTTCCCCACTCTTTATCTGTGCCTTAATCCAAGCGTAGATTCTATGAGCAGAGCTTCTTTCTTAGAAGTGCACGACTGTGGAACTCTCTTCTGTTTGCCTGTTTCCTACCTGACTACAACTTGGATGTCTTCAAGTCCAACATAAACAAATTCCTAACAAACCGCCCCCTTAAGTAAGACACTTTATCAAATCTCCAATACTAACGATTAGTACGATACTATCCCATTTATTACTGTACACGCAATAACCCTTATCCTCCAGTGGCTTCCGGGCCTTGATAAGTGGGGACCTCCATGTAAAAAAAAAAAAAAAAAAAAAAAAGTCTTCACAAGTGAAAACAACTGATAAACATTATTATATACAAGCCTATATTTTCTTTCAAATCACATCTTTTGTTGTTCGCTTGCTTCATGTCGAGTTTCTGCTCCTGTTCTGGTAGTAATTCTTATCCTCTGTGGAGAGGCATATGAAGCTTCCTCCCGGTGCACCATGATGGGCCCTCAACCAGAGCAGGCAATCGATCGATTTGATTGAAAAATGGGCAATTTCATCGATTTCGATGATAATAAAAATCTTGACAGTGTGGAACATCCGTTGATCATCATTCAATCCCAAGCAACGTCGGGTCTCCCTACTAAAAAAATTTGTATTTTGTCGGCTTTTTTTATATTCCTCTGTAATCATTTTCTCTATGATTGTCATTATTTGGTTAAGTTTGTAAAACAAAATCATACAGGTTTTTTTTTTAATGTTGAGTTAATTAAAAGTGAAAAAATTCTATTATTTCTTTTCAAACAAATATTTTAAAATTTAAGCATTATAATCCTTTGAAAATTTATTCATGACGAAATGTTATTTTTTTTTTAATTGAAAATAAGCATTCATTAATTATTGATTAATAAATTATTTTTTAATACAAAAAAAGTTTACTAGTGTTTATTGTTTATTTTATAATTTACTAGCCTGGGTGCACGGCGTTGCACGGGTGTTTAGAGTTGTCTGTTGAGCAAAAAAAAAAAAAATTAATAGTAGGCAGGCAGGCTCGAACCCATACCGTGAAGCAGGAAAAGAATGTGAAAAAAAAACCTGACGTCTTTGCTGTTGCACCCAACCTAGGCTAGTCAATCGAAAAGAGGGGATAACTTTCGAAAATATCAGCGAAAAAAGCGACCCCTCCCTGTAGAAAAGTGCCCAGTTGAGGGTGAAGGAATTAATGTTTTTGGCCAATTTTTCGATATTTGTCGTCCGAAGGGTCGAGCTTCAAAATGATATCGATCTTGTGAAAATCCATCACCTCTGTTGAAAGTTTTAGGCAGACATACATACACACGTTTAAACAAACAGGTGAGATTTATATTATAGACTAGCGGGGGTACCCGGCGATGCCCGGGTGTTTCGAGTTCGAGGTGTAGTTTTGGGTAAATCAAAACAAAAGAATAAGCGAAGACTTCTTGCTCGGGTGTTTGTGTCGAGGGGGGGGGGAGGCCGAGGTGTGCTTTTGGGTAAATCAAAACAAAAGATGTTGCGCGGGTTTTTGTGTCGGGGGGAGTTTAAAGAAAAAAAAGTTTTGGTTTGGTAGGTAAGTAGGAAGAATTGAACCTGAAGCCTTGAGGCGAGTTGGAAAATAAAGTGTGAAAAAAAACGTGCGACGCTAACCACTGGGCCAGCAAGAAGTAGTAGAGGAAACATGTTTGAATTTATTTAAGTATTAAGAATTGGCAGGTGCCCGTACTTGACGACTTAATGAGGTCAACTTTGACTGCGGGGCAGTATTTTATTTACTGCGGGGCAATTTTTTTTTTGTTTTATTATACAAAAAAGCCGAATCCAGACGCGGCGATCGAAAAATGCTGAATATTTAGCTTTTCAAAGTCGAGCAAATTAAATACACATGTGATCCCCCTTGTTATCTGGTAGATATTATCATTTAGACGTGATATACAAAGTTTGAAGAAGGAGCGACCCCCGCAAGAAGGCCGAGGAAAAAACCCTTTTGCGGATATACACGAAAACACACACACACGCGCGCGCACACACACACAAACATTTTCGCTGTTATATATATAGATTAGAATAATCAGAAACATTTAAGAACGTTCTTAAAAATGTTAAAATAAAAAATTTCCAATAAATATCATCAAATGAATACATTATATTCATTGATGAGCGATATTTCAAAGAAAGTAGGAGGAGGAGCTTTCCCTCCTTCAAAAATGATCTACTCAAACTATCACTTGTGAAAAACTGAAACCAAATGTCATCAGATTTTTTAAAATTCATAATTCAAGCTTGAAATACAAAGTTTGTTTTTTTTACAGGGAAGTCACCACTTATCAAGCCCGGAAGGCCACTCGAGGATAAGTGTTAATGTGTGTACAGTGATAAAAATTGTGTAAGAAACTGACTATTTAATGGGACAGCTCAACAAGAATTTGTTTAATTCCTTTATATTTTGTACGAAACATGGTTTCGAGATGTGTTTTGATTGGCCAATTGACCAGGGAGATTGGTGGATTATTTTGTTTTACGGAATATCAACCCTTTTCAGGTTATTTAAGATCAAATCAAGTCATTTTGATGAAAGTTTTTAGGCTTCAAGTTGTTTATATCTTCAAATATTTATTGATGGTGTTTGGTTTGGTTGTTTTGTAGAGAATTTTTATTTTGTTTTTGGTTTCTATTTTGCAAAGGGAAAAAAACAATAACATCAAGGTTTGGTGTATTTAAGGCAAGGAAGCCGATATATCTTCAGACAACTTGAACTGGTAGCGAAAGAGAAAGAGAGGGAGAGAGAGACAGAAAGGGAGAGAGAGAGAGAAAAGGAAAGAGAGAGAGAGAGAAAAGGAAAGAGAGAGACAGAGAAAAGGAAAGAGAGAGACAGAGAAAAGGAAGAGAGAGAGGAAAACAGGAGGAAAGAGGACAAGAATGTTGCTATTTACTTTATTTTCGTCAAATCTCTGACCGCTCGTTGTAATTCTCCATGCAGTTCATTGCATCTGTGTTCAGAACTACGCAGCTTTTCATCAAACTCAGCCTTTGACATGTTATAACCGTTCACGGCATTGCTGTCCAGAGCAGAACCATTCTCGGCTCCAACCGGTTCCTGCCGACCAATCTGAAGATCATCATTCGGAGAGTCATATGGCACCAGGTCTAAAAACAAAACAAAAACAAAAAAAGTCATATGGCACCAGGTCTAAAAACAAAACAAAAAAAGTCATATGGCACCAGGTCTAAAAACAAAAAAAAAAAAAAAAAAGTCATATGGTACCAGGCCTAAAAACAAAAACAGTCATATGGCACCAGGTCTAAAAACAAAACATAAAAGTCATATGGTATCAGGTGTAAAAACAAAAAAACAAAACAAAAACAAAAAAAGTCATATGGCACCAGGTCTAAAAACAAAAAAAAAAAAAAAAAAAAAAGTCATACGGTACCAGGCCTAAAAACAAAAACAAAAAAAGTCATATGGCACCAGGTCTAAAAACAAAACATAAAAGTCATATGGTATCAGGTGTAAAAACAAAAAAACAAAACAAAAACAAAAAAAGTCATATGACACCAGGTCTAAAAACAAAACAAAAAAGTCATATGGCACCAGGTCTAAAAACAAAACAAAAACAAAAAAAGTCATATGGCACCAGGTCTAAAAACAAAAAAACAAAAAATCATACGAGCAGAAAAGAAAATGTTCTCTGGATTTAAAATATGCTGAAATATTTTCTGTAAATTTATTCGAGTTAAAATAAAATTCCTCAGAATTTAGGCGCATTTGGAAACTCATAAAAATATATGGTTCTTTATCAAGATTTTCTCCCTTATATTAAAAAACAAAAAGAAAGAACAATCTGTATGCGGTACATACTGATGACAAAATGAAAATATCATATTCCAAAAATCACATAAATTGATCAAGTAGTTTTAGTTTCAAATAAAAACACAGAATAATTCCTTATTTGAACTAATAATAAAAATGTGGGTTGTTTTTGTTTTACGGCATATCAACCCTTTTCAGGTTATTTAATGCCGAATCCAAAGATTTTGAAGAAAAATTTTTTAATAGAATATATTTTTAATTTTCAAGTTGGTTTCTATTTAACTCATAGTTGGGACCCTAACAGATACTACCATTCCAGGTCAGAGTGGACCTGGGAGCAATGGCAATTAAAGGGTGGCTCTACACTCCCCAGAACCCACAAGCTGAGGCCTCACCATCAGATATAGTTTAAGGAAAGATAGTGGGATCCTTCTACCGCTCCAGAAGATATCTCACTTCTGATGCAATTCTCTATCTATATAAAAGCCAAGTACGTCCAAGGATGGAATACTGCTGCCATATCTGGGCAGGAGCTGCTAAAAATAGCCTATCCTGCCTTGACAGAGTACAAAATAGACTTCGTGGCTTAGTGGGGATGCCCTTTTCTCTACCCTGCAACCTCTCTCCCACAGAAGATACGTTGCGAGCTTATCCTTGTTTTATCGTTATTTCCATGGCAGGTGCTCGTCTGAACTCCAATCTCTGCTCCCCCCTCGCCAATCTTTCACGAAAAACACCCGTCTAGCTGAATTCACTGTGAAAAATTTCCCCTACTCTTTATCTGTGCCTAAATCAAAACGTGGATTCCATGAACAAAGCTTCTTTCTTAGAACTGCACACCTGTGGAACTCTGTTCCGTCTGCCTGCTTCCCACCTGACTACAACTTGGATGTGTTCAAGTCCAACGTTAATAAATTCCTAATGAACCGCCCCCTTAAGTAAACACTTCATCAAATCTCCACACTAACGTAATGTACTTGCAATAACCCTTATCCCTTAGTGGCTTCCGGGCCTTGATAAGTGGTGACCACTGTGTAAAAAAAAAAGGTCATATCCAGGAGCGAAAAAAAATGTGGGTATGGTTTATAATCCACAGAGGTACGAAAAAGTGGCCAAAATTCAAATATCTAACAAATAAATGGACACTTCTACACTATTGAGACAAAATTTCAGAAAGCATAAAACTGAATTCCACATGAAAACGATGGTATCTACGTATTCCTCGTATTTTTGCGATGATTTTATCCAAAAGTTACAAAAATCGATAAGGTTAGAAAATTATTTATTAAAGAAAATAAAAAAACAGAATTTGATGAAAACAATCGTAAGACACAGGAGAGTTCAGAGGAAAGTTAATTTTCTGTTTCGATTTAAACAAGATGGCAGCTATTTTTTAGCTGCTAATATGATTAAGGTTATTTTTGTTTAATAATTCAAAAATATTCAGGTAATTTCGACTGCATAATTTGGAAGCTAACATTGTAATTTATTAGAATTGAAAAAAAAATCTGTTGAAA
This sequence comes from Euprymna scolopes, assembly GCF_053919585.1. Classification (NCBI taxonomy): domain Eukaryota; kingdom Metazoa; phylum Mollusca; class Cephalopoda; order Sepiida; family Sepiolidae; genus Euprymna; species Euprymna scolopes. Next base: position 82,492,852 of record NC_136519.1, read on the forward strand.
CTGTTGTATTTTATCTGATAACTCCATTAATAGACTACAAAATTTCGTCCTAATAGTGTAGAAGTGCTAATAAGTGCAAGATAAGTTACTCTTCTACCTATTTGAAAACGTTTTGAGTGGTTTTAATCACTTTAAAACGTTTGTGTTATGTTTCAAAATATCAATTCACTTTTCTTTGTTTCTTTATGCATAAACCCACGTTTTTTCTTTTAATCGATTTCAAAATCAGAAAAGACATACAAATTCATTTGTAAGAAAGATGCGACCAAACTTTTCTGGTTTTAAAACTCTCCTGGATCAAACTTTCAGAAAAACTGCATAAACTTTTAATGAAACTTAAAAGTTTGATTTTTTTATGTAAAACTATCCAAAGAAATGACATTTTTTGCGCGACAAATTAACGCACAAAGTGCTTGTTCAGTATAAGAACAAAAATCAAAAAATAAAATCTTCACTCTTTTTACTATATAAAATGGAACTTTGTGTGTGCGTCTGTAAGTTCGTTCCCTATGGACTTGAAAACGGCTGGGCGAATTTTTTATGACACAATGAAAATATCATAAAAACAATAACATAAATTGATCAAGCAGTTTTAGTTTTAAATAAGAAAATTATTTTTTAAGTTATTAATGGAAATTCATATGCGTTACAACATAAATCTCACAAGTTTGAATTATTGTCGAGTTATCTCCCTTCCATGGCTGATAGTATACTTCTAAAACGTCCAACGTCTAACTTTTCAGTTTAACATTCACTGGTAACATGAATTGGAATAAATAGGAGATACTGTCAAGTCTGATGCAAAGAAGGATGGTCCCTTCTACTCGGCTAAAAACCTTCTCACACCTGCCAGCATCCTATATCTATATATAAGGCCTACATTTGATCATGCATGGAGTAGTTGTGATTTAAAACCATGTGCTGCCTGTTTGACAACTGCTGTCAACCCCAATACTGCGTCCATGCTCTTCTTGGTCTTCTCTTCTGGCCGTGTTGTTGTCTCTCACATTGGCAGCTGAGATAGGTGCTAACAAATATTAAAAAAAAAAAAAATACGAAAAACACAAACTCCAACACATTCTGCAAATACAGGCTGGAATGATAAAATCGTACTGCGAAGGAGGAAAAGAATATAAAAAATAAAAAAACGTGACGTCTTTGCCATTGCATTCATTGCTAAATCGGAAGTGGCGAAGGTCTAAATCAAGGCTAATCAATCGAAAAGAAGTTGGTTGGTTTTTGTTTTACGGCATATCAACCCTTTTCGGGTTATTTAATGCCGAATCCAAAGATTTTGAAGAAAAATTTTTTTTAATAGAATATATTTGTTGTTTTCACGTCGGTTTCTATTTAACCCATAGTTGGGACCCTAACAGGTACTACCACTCCGGGTCAGAGTGGACCTGGGAGCAATGGTAATTAAAGGGTGGCTCCACACTGGATATAAGCTGGGGCCTCACCACTGGATATAGTTTAAGATCATATCTAGGACCCCCATTGAGGGACTTTTACCCTCTGCAGGGTTTTTAATGCCGGATCCAAAGATTTTGAAGAAAAATTTTTTTTAATAGAATATATTTGTTGTTTTCACGTCGGTTTCTATTTAACCCATAGTTGGGACCCTAACAGGTACTACCACTCCGGGTCAGAGTGGACCTGGGAGCAATGGTAATTAAAGGGTGGCTCCACACTGGATATAAGCTGGGGCCTCACCACTGGATATAGTTTAAGATCATATCTAGGACCCTCATTGAGGGACTTTTACCCTCTGTAGGGGGGGGGGCAGTCGGCGTATTCTAATGCCCCACCGACAGGGCCGTCGAAAAAGAGGGGATGACTTTCGAAAATATTGGCGAAAAAAGCGACCCCTCCTTGTAAAAAAGTGCCCAGTTGAGGGTGAAGGAATTAATGTTTTTAGCCAATTTTTTGATATTTGTCGCCCGAAAAAATACAAATTTTTTTTTAGTCGGGAAACCAGACGAGTAGCCAATAAAACTTACTTTTCAATCTACCTGAATCATTTCTTTATGTTTTTAAGTAGTTTCAAATGCTTTTGATTCCATCTTTCTTTACGGCTTTTATCCAAGATGGCTGCTGTCTTGTCGATTTGTTTGGCCCGGCCAGCCTCATTTTCAGTTATCGCAATTTTTTTTTAGGGGGAGGGGGTCACCATCGGAGAGTCCCGTCCACACAAGGAAGGTTTTTTGGAGGAGGCAGCATAAGAATGCAATTTTCAAGGCCTTTACAAAAATTTTTTTCCATATTTTCAAGGATTTTTCAATATATAACATTTTAACTTTCGCTTTTTTTTTAGTGGAAGTTAAAATGACATAAGTTTTTTTTTTTTTTAAATTTAATCCAACTTAGGCTACAGTAAGGAGAACCACTGGAACTTACCAAGCATGAGAAGTGGATCTTCATTGTTTTCTGGAACAAGGTAACGTGGATCTTTCCACGGTAAATCTTTGCTTGAAATACTGTTAAAATCAGCAGAACTCATTTTCTGAAAATAAATAAAATTTTCTAAAATCAAGATTCTTAAACCAAGGGAGGTAATTACTTCTTTATCTGCCTAGTAGCAGTCACGCTAAATGGATTTATTGAGTTAAAATTCGAAAATGATATCAGACATTAATTAGTGGAATACACTAAAATGTAAAAGGGTTCAATATATATAGTGGGGGTGATAAGTAGTTAAATGGATAAATCCTAATCTTATAAATACAAGACTGGTAAATTAAAAAATATATCCATTTTAAAATTTGGAAACTGATGAATCACACAGATAAGAAGTTTATTTTTATAGCATGAAAAGGTTAGATAATGCAATTAAGAATAGAAAATTAGAGTCAATATTTGTAACATGTCTTCTTCCTAAGATTAAGGGAGGTGGTGTTTGATCAACACTGCTGTGGAGCCATGATGTAATATGCTATTTTGTTTTTAAATCCCTGAAACAGTGTTTCATGGTAAGCAACTGATGATCCCTTAAAAAATAAATTATTAGTGCTATAGTAAATTGGAGAGCGAGTTGATGCAGTGATTGCAGGTGATTAAATGACTTACTGACTAGATGGTTTTCTAACGAATGATAAAAAACTATATTTTTTTTGTATAGTTTTAAAGTTTAAAAACTTCAAAGACTATATATATATATATATATATATATATATATATATATATATATATATATATATATATTCTTAGCTAAATTATATAGAATAACAACAAAATCTTTGTTTGACAAAGGATTTGGTTGGTTGTTTTTGTTTTACGGCATATCAATCCTTTTCGGGTTATTTAATGCCGAATCCAAAGATTTTGAAGAAAAAATTTTTTAATAGAATATATTTATTGTTTTTACGTTGGTTTCTATTAAACCCATAGTTGGGACCCTAACAGGTACTACCACTCCGGGTCAGAGTGGACCTTGGAGCAATGGTAATTAAAGGGTGGCTCCACACTCCCCAAAGCCCACAAGCTGGGGCCTCACCACTGGATATAGTTTAAGGTCATATCCAGGACGCCCATTGAGGGACTTTTACCCTCTGCAGGGGGGCAGTCGGCATATTCTAATGCCCCACCGACAGGGTCTGTTTGACAAAGGGGTACAGATTAAAGTCTTTTCCTTAACCCATGTATTTTCAACAAATCTCATCGGAAGAAATATTGTTAGCAAAATAGATATGTGTAATTATAAATTTTGCTTATCAGCACATGAATTAAAAATTAAAATTGAGGTGGTAGAGTAAAAAACATACCAAAAATTGCTTTTGACATATCGAAGGCCTTTGATAGGGTATGGCATAAAGGTTTACTTCACCAAATCTCCAGCTATAGTATAGCTAGAAATGTTTTCTCAATTATTAAATCATTTCTCTCTGATAGGTTCATAAGAGTAGTAGTTGATGGGCAGAAATCAGAAGCTCACAGTATTAATGCTGGAGTCCCGCAGGGGTGCATCCTGTGTCCAACTCTCTTCCTGATCTATGTTAATGATCTTCCAAATCACATCCTTACATCATTCGTAGACATCTATGCGGATGACACTACCATCTATGGTAGCACATCTAAGACCATAAATGACCAAGTTCTCTCCAATTCTCTCTCCTCTGATCTTGAGCAAGTGGTACAATGGGGAAAGAGGTGGCTTGTTATTTTTAATGCATCTAAAACCAAGCTTTTATCTTTACATCGTCAACACTCTGATCCCAATTTGGCATCAATTAGATCTAGAATGAATTGCGTTTTTTTTTAATAGCAGATTCCAGGCTGAATAAATGAATGAATGGCTCTCGTCTTGGGGAGGCCTCATGTTTTGACAAGCTCCTGGTCTTGACCTTTACTCCTGATCTGAAATAGAACACATACATTAAATCCGTTGCCAAGCCCACTGGAAAAATGGTGGGATACTTCTATCGATCCAGTAGATGCAATTCTCTATCTATATAAGAGCCAGGTACGTCCAAGGATGGAGTACTGTTCCCACATCTGGGCAGGAGCTGCTAGAAAGGACTTATCCTGCCTTGATAGAGTTCAAACTAGACTTTGTAGCCTCGTAGGAGATGTCCTTTTCTCTTCCTGCAACCTCTTTCTCGCAGAAGAGATGTTGCGAGTTTGTCTCTGATGTATCGTTATTTTCATGGCAAGTGCTTGGCTGAGCTTCAATCTATGGTCCCCCCTCGTCAAACTTTCAGAAGAAACACCCATCTAACAGAAAACACTATCAATAATTTTCCCCACCTCTGTATCTGTGCCTAAACATAAACATAGATTCCATGAACAAAGCTTCTTTCTTAGAACTGCACGCCTATGGAATTGTCTTCTGTTTTCCTGCTTTCCAGCTGACTACAATATGGTTGTCTTCAAGTCTAACGTAAACAAGTTTTTGATGAGCCGTTCCATATAAGTAAACAAATTTACCGAATTTCCATTAATAACGAATACTATATTGTCCAATTGACTACTGTACACTCTTTAACTCTTATCCTCGAGTGACCTCTTGGCCTTGATAAGTGGTGATGCCTTTGTAAAAAAAAAAAAAAAAAAAAAAAAAAAAAAAAAAGTTGAAATAATGAATATACAGTAATAAAATCCTACGAATACTGGTAAGTTCTAGAATGAATTGCATTTTTTTTTAATAGCATATTCCAGGCTGAGAGGTAAAATCAAATCCATGTATATTTTGGTAATCCATTATTTCCAAAGTGCTGGAGTGAATGGGACAGTTAATTAGGATGCTGGTAGTCCTGAAGGCGGCTTTAGTCTCAGTACATCTATTACATTGGAAGCAATGGAAAAAGTGATTTCTCTGTGCAATGACAGCTGCACATTCTGGAGAGAACCACAGCTGGCTGTCAGGTCTTTGCTAGAATATCTTGATAGGTATGAAGCTGTCTATACCTACAATCAACCTTTCCATCAGGTCTGATACTATAGTGGACTCTTTTTAAACATGGAGTGCAGAGGTAGATCTGATATAAATGTACGGAAGCTATCCCGGTCAGCCATAGAGTATCGATATACTATATGATGGAGAGATACGTCAGAGGACTTATTACATTTTGTTTTTATCTTAACAAGAGTTTACTAGTATGGGCAAGATGGCTACATTTTTGCTGTCTTCCGTTGAAAATTCATCTGCAAAAGCCATATTATAACAGATTTTTTGAATGTTACCATCTCCCCACTTGCTTTATTTGGAGGGTGGGTGGGTCACATGACCAGAGATCCAAAAATGTACATCTGTGGAAGTATATGTGGTGAGGAAGTCATTTCAAAAACTTGGTTATAGTCAGCTAAAGTATTTCCTAATTTCCAGTGTGGCTGCTACCGGAAGCGGTGATATGGCAAATCAGTTCCTTTGCTTTTTTCTCTCACGCCTATATCTCCCGTTTGCATGTATACTTTTTTTTTTTTATTATATTTTTCTGATTGTTTTTTTTTTTTTATTATATTTTTCTGATTGTTCTTTTTTTTTTATTATATTTTTCTGATTGTTCTTTTTTTTTATTATATTTTTCTGATTGTTTTTTTTATTATATTTTTCTGATTTTTTTATTTCATAATCATTGAAAAGTTTTTTTAGTCTTATTTTAATTAAGAATTATTGAAACTAGTTTTTTTTAAAGAATTATTGAAATTATTTTTCTTTTTTTTAAAGAATCATTGAAATTATTTTTTTTAAGAATTATTGAAAATACTTTTTAAAATCTTTTAAAACTATTTTGAGAATATCATACATTTTGGATACTGTTTTTTTTTATGATGTTTGAAATTTTGTTATTTTGATTTCAATAATTTTATTTGTATACTTTCATAAACATATTTATTATATAAATTAAAATAAAAAACTTATTTGTAAAATTAAAAAAAAAAAAAAACTTTTATTTTCATAACTTCATAAACATATTTCTTATAAAATTTTGAATAAAATAAAAACTTATTTTTTTAAATTTTGTTATTTAAAATGCAAATAAAGACTAATTCTGTTATTTTTACGATTTTGTTAATTTTTATTGCATATATTTTTCAATAATGTCCTTTTATTTTATTTCAATAAATCGCTTCACAATAAAAATATTGAACAACAATAAAAGTGAAGGAACTGGTTTGCCTTGTCACCGCTTCTGGTCGCATTTTGCTGGTATTTTAAGGAGTATGTTAATTTGTACGTATAACCCAAAAACTTGTCCCAGAAGGAGTGATATTAATTACTGGATTATCTTGTACTCTCATACTTTTCCAGAAGGTTCTTTCGTTATAAAACATACACTGCGTAAAACTCTCTCCCTTGTATCAAACTTCTGAGAACAGCAAGCCCTTAATGGCTCGTTAATATGTAAGTGTGATTAGGATTCCACAAATATACTTACATGCTTTCTAATGTAGTTGACCATCTGGATGTAACCATAAGATGAAAGCGATAATTTTTGACAGATTTCCTTTAGATCGACTTCATGTCGGGATTGCAAATGGTCAAGGCAAGCCTCAGCGCTTGTTCCTGTCTCTGCACAAAACAAGCAAAGGCACGGGCCAGTCATGCACATCTCTTCTTCCTCCTCATCCCAATCTTCATCTTCTAGACTAAGATGGTCATTTGAAATACCTGCCAGCAAAGAATATAAAATAAGACCGTATTTTAATTTTGCAATCAGAATATTTGAAAAGTTTGTTTTACTACTTGATGCTTATCGAAACAAAACATACAACTCTCCACCCTCATTCCTGATAGATATATATATATATATATATATAATTTAAAGGAGATTAGAACAATAGTCTGAAGAGCAGAGTGTATTTTAATGTAATAGTAAAATTACTAGTTTAATTAAAATACAGGAAAGAAAAAGTGCTCGTTGTAATTTAGATATATAATAAGCTCGATAGGTAAAAGTGCTCGTAAATTATCAATCACATTACTAAATATATATATATATATATATATATATATATATATAACTACTTCATTTACTCACATAAAATTAATATACAAAAGTACAGATCCATGCATAAACTTTAAGTATTTACTTCAAAAGTGCTCAATACGTAGGTAGAGCTAGTTAGTAATTTATAAAATATATATGGCGATTAAGCTACACTGATATTCGCCGTTTCATCCACTCTAGGATTCATCAGGCTTATGCGCGAATTCTGTGGTTGTTTATCGTTTTTATATGGTCCTCTTCTATTGAGGATTTAGTTAGCCAATCAGCTTTCAATAGAAGAGGACCATATAAAACCGATAAACAACTACAGAATTTGCGCATAAGCCTGAGGAATCCTAGAGTGGATGAAACGCCGAATATTCAGTGTAGCTTAATCGCCATATATATATATATATATATAAATATATATATATGTGTGTGTATATTTAATGAAAACAAAGGTATGTAGTGTTTACCTGATATACGCAATGGTAAACATCAAACTAATATAAATAACAGTATTTATATATAGAAAATTTAATCCCAACCGGATTAAAAAAGCTCAATATGCAATAGAGAGTAGAGCTTATTATAAGAGAAAGAAAAGGTGAAACCGCAATTTATTGTACCTATTTACTATGCCTCCCCACGGGACAGAGTTAGACACCAGGGTCGTTTTTTAACGTGGAGAAAAGGTACAAAAATAAAAATTGTCTCAGTCGTGAAGGATTTCTCCTCCACCGAAAGAGAACAAGAAATAGAAGTGCAGCATCTGAAGAACAGATACTACACTTTGATCTTGTCCCGAAAACTACAATAAATTGTGGTTTCACTTAATGCCTTAACTAGCAAATTCTAGCATTTCTACAAATATAATTTGCTGATTTCTTTATGTCCTCTGATGAGAAGAATAACAAGGATAGCATTCTTTGAAACTCTGCGGAATAAGGTCTTTGTAAATTGTTTTTTGGAGTATTCAGTCGAACAATAAAGTTTGATTGTAAAGTTCAACTTACAGTTTTAATTTTCTTCCTCTTATATATATATATATATATATATATATATATATATATATATATATATTAATTCACCTATAATCTTTTTTTTTTAAAGATGGCATCACCCGATTGTGAAAGACAAGATTCAAGCAAGCAAGGAAGAACACCGAGATGGTTCATAGAGTTTTATAATTATATAGATTATTTCCACAGGTTTCATCTTTGAAAGTCACTCTTTTGTGCGTGTGTGTGTGTGGGGGGGGATAACTATACTGCTGAGACACTTACCAAAGTGCCCCCCCCCCCGATTTCGTTGACCGACAATAAAAAAAAGACTGTTGGACATTCATAAATAAAATTTGGTGGACAAGTCAGACATAGACCAAAGTTTATGGTTAGATTGCATTGGGGATTGTTAAATTTTTTAACGATTCCACAGGTGGTATATGTAGGTATCATCCTGTAGAACTAAAAGACATTCAGAACCATGCTTTCTACTTATAAGACAAGCAACAAAGTGCCCCCCCCCTCATATCATTGAAAAAGAAAATTAAAAAAAAAAAATACACAAAATGAATATCTATTTCTGTCTGTCTGTCCGTTTTACTTTTTCTATGAAACTGTTGGGCTGATCTGCCCAAAATTTTGTATGGACCTTTGTTATGATAAGATATGTTTGATGCATGGTCAGGTATTAATAGGGATAAGTATTTACTGCAAAAAATTGAGTACAATTTAACAATATTCAATCATGAATTTGGCATAAAACACTTGTTCTAAGTCAACAAGTTATAACTTTTGCCAAAATGTCTAGTCTGCATATTTCCAAAGCTGTGGAATATATTTGGATTTGTGAATAGATTAAGATTTTGCTAAATGAAACAGAAACGAAAACCTGAGAAGTGTGCTTTAAAAATGGGAAACAGTTTAAACTGAAACAAGAGTTTACCAGTATGGGCAAGATGGCTACATTTTGCTGTCTTCCGTTGAAAATTCATCTGCAAAAGCCATATTATAACAGATTTCTTTGAATGTTACCATCTCCCCACTTGCTTTATTTGGAGGGTGGGTGGGTCACATGACCAGAGATCCAAAAATTTACATTTGACAAAAACTGTTCGATATTCATTACTGAAACTTGGTGAGCAAATCCAGCATAGACTAACATTTATTTATTTTTAAGCAAGATAACTTACTCTTCTACCTACCTGGAAAAAATTTCAGTGTTTTTACTCCCTTTAAAATGCTTAATTGGTTGGAAAGACAGTGTAGAGCATTGTGTGCGAACAAGAAAAAAATGGCGGCGAACTGACACCTAAATATTTGAAGTCTTCATAATGACTTAAAAAAAATAAATAAAATTATACAAAATACTGGAAGAAACCCATCCAATATATGTTACCATGACATTGGTGCTAGTGCAGAGAGTGATCCACGTTATTTTTTAAATCGTACTTCCAAGTTTAATTAAAGTTTTATGATATGTTTTTTTATTCAATTGTAAGGTTGAAGTATACAATAGGCACAAAACACCCTCCCCTCCCCATGTTAAGAATGGCTTTTTAAATAATAATGTTATTATTTACATCTGGTTCACTCTCTGCACTAGTACCATGACATTTTTTGACCACTTTTTTGTATCTCTGTAGATTGTAAAATAAACCCCCATTAATTTGAATGTGCAGTCATTGAAATCAATGAGAAACGGTCCACCGATAATGTCTTATGAGCACGAATTCAGAATAAAGGTGTCAGCGACAGTCGGGGGACTTTGCTTGAAAAAAGGTAATAAAACTTAGAAGAATAATTTATCTTGCCTTTGGTAACATTTATTTGTTATTGATTTTTTTTTTTTTGAAGACTACTTAATTTCATTGGCTATATGACAAAATGGTATTTCCGTCACAGGTGCATCAGATTTTTTTGGTGCTTATCGAGATCAGCACTTATGGCGGCAATTAAAATTTTTAAAAATACAGAAATGTCTGTATAATGTACAGTCATGTGATGAAGATGAAAAATTCCAAAAATCACGAAATTCAAATTTTACTTTGTTTGATGAAGATGATAAAAAAGTGTTCAATGAAAATGGTGGGATCCTTCTACCACTCCATTAAATATCTCACTGTTGATGCAAATATAGTTATATAAAAGTCAGGTACGTCAATTGATGGAGTACTGTTGCCACATCTGGGAAAGCGCTGCTAGAAAGACCTTATCCTGCCTCGACAGAGTTCAAAATAGACCGTAGCCTAGTGGGGGATGCTCTTCTCTCTTCCCTGCAATCTCTTTCCCACAAGAGACGTTGTGAACCTGTCTCTGTTTTATCATTATTTTCATAGCAAGTGCTCGTCTGAGCTCCAATCTATGGTTCCCCTCTTGCCAAACTTTCAAGAAAAATACTTGTCTACTTGAAATCCGTCAATAATTTCTCCCACTCTTTATCTGCGCTTAAACCTAAACGTAGATTCCATGAATAAGCTTCTTACTTAGAACTGCACGCCTGTGGAACTCTCTTCCGTTTGCCTATCTTCCAGCTGACTACAATTGGGTAGTCTTCAAGTCCAACATAAACAAATTCATGACGAAGTAATCTAATTTACTAAATTTCCACTACTAACAATTACTACATGTTCTCCTTGACCACTGTTCACTCATAAACCCTTATCCTCGAGTGGTCTCCGGGCCTTGATGAGTGGTGACTCTGACTCTTTTGTAAGATAAAAAAAATGAATTTGTGAACAAGGGCAGACAACCCTAATGCACGGGAAACTGTCAAAACAACCACTGATTACCTCCCGTATTATGTTCTTTAGTAAAATATGGCACCTTTTGTCATTTATCAGTAAAAAACAGCAAATTTGTTTTTCGTAAATAAAAAACACGTACCTACCTGACCCGTTTATGTGATTTTTGGAATATAAAATCTTCATTCTGTGACAAGCTTCCCCTTTCGGGATAACCCTTCATTGGAATTAGCCTTTTCATACTTTATTGAGTATTTGAGGATATGACTCTTGTTAAAAATAAAAAAAAAACTAGACAAAATAAATACTGTTAGAAATTCGGTCAATATATATTACCGTGACATAGGCTGACATATATTCGGTGGGTTTTTAACAGTATTTTGTATAGTTTTTTTTTTATTTTTAACTCATTTTCCCAAACTTAACGTGTCAAAGAGAGAATCGGGCGCCATTTTTAATTTTCCAATACATCGGTAAACACTGTATGTTTTTCGAGCTGAATAAACATTGTGGTAAATAATACATAGCTTACCTGAGTGTAGCTGCCGGAGGTGAGGATGGTCTTCCAACAATCAAGAAGAACAATAGCATTGTGGTTATTTATGCTAATAGAGTAAGGTAAATTGTTATAAAAACCTTCCTCCTTTGTGAAGAGTCTTCATTATTCTTTTTATGTTACTGTGGTTACAAGACCTGAGAAGAAGGTCGCGAAGAAGATTGTATTTTTTTCGCAACCTCACTTCAGGTTAGCTACTCTTAGTTATATGACTTTTTTTTTTCCAACAACATGTTACATTAAATAAAAACACTAAAAACATATCCAATTAGGTAGAACAGTAACTTATCTTGCCTTTGATAACATTCATTTGTTATATACTTGTTTGTTGACAACTTTTTCGAATCTATGTGTACAGTGCACCTGCACCCCCCCCGTCTTTTTTTTTAATTATAGAGTGCCTTCTGGACAAGCATCAAGCGCATGCAAGTGAAATGTCGCTCAACACGTGGAGCAACGGCTAATGCCTTTCGACAAAATAACATTAACAATTACACATACAGTCATATGTACATGAAAACAAAAGAGAAAAAAAAATCGCATTTTCTTTTAAATTATAAAATTATATACAAAATATTTTTTTAAAGTTTCGACAAAAATCAATATCGAATCAAACAAAAATAAAAACACGTGTTATGTTTTTTTTTGTGTTTCTTTGGCTGAAAATGTCGACAGAACTTAACAGCAGAAACAGCAAACTCGATTATTATTTCAGCCTTTTAAACTTGAATATACATAAATACATACACATCATCACGAAGTTAAGCAAGAGATTTCTTATTATAATAATATACAAAAATAACTTCGAGAACGCATGGAAATCAATTTACCTTCCGCCATTTTGTTTTTGTGATGAAAGACTGAACTAATCGAGCAAAAACAGATTGACTTCCGGTTTGATTTCGCCGTCTTTCACGACACGTGTTTTTTTTTTGTTATCTCTTATTTTGATGGCCTTTTGCTTAATTTGTTAAATCATAATTGGTAATGTATAATAATCGTGGCGATGGATGAACGCGAGAAAATATCTGGGTGCAAGTCCAGATTTCACTCCCTTTAAAAAATACAGAAAAATCGGCACTTGTACAGTTTAGTCAAGACATTAAAAAAAAAAAATGAAAATATCGAAAAACAAGTTTAAATTGTACGTATCCGTTATGGAATGAAGTTCTCCGGAAAAAATTTCACTTAATTTCATCAAGTAGTTTTTATTTTACAGCGAAAAAACAATTTGTTATGATACGGAGCAAAAGGTTCGATTTTTAGAAAGAAAAGCTAGTTATTAAAGATGGGGAGGGAGTGTCAGCGCTTTAGATGGAGTTATCTCCCGTGTCGTTTCTAAAATTCAAACAAAAATTTAAAACAAATCCAAAATGTCTGCCTTAAAAAAAACGTGTTTTTCCGCTGTAAAAAAAGAAAAAACTCTACTCGATCAAATTAGGTGAATTTTTTTTTCAGAGCTCAGATCTTCATGTCAAAACGGATACATACAATATAACTTTTTATTTTTTCGATATTTTCATTTTTTAATGGCTTGATTAAACTGTACAAGTATCATTACTACACTTTTTAGTGATAACATATTTTCCCGAAATGTATCCCTTTTGAATTTTTTGCAAATGTTATTTCAAACTTTATATAAAGTGACCCTTCTAAAAATGTCTTCATTTGTATATTTTATTTTCTGAAAAAAAAAAAAAAAAATGTCAATTAAAAAAAATGTCAATTAAAAAAACGCATTATGTTGATATTAATAAATTATTTTGTTTTAATACGTTCGTTTAAGTTGTATTCTTTTAAATAAATAAAAAAAATTAAAGGTTCTCTGCCTTTAAAAAACAAAGGTTAAAATAAAATAAGTTGTCGGCCCTTGTCAGTGACTGCTATTTTTTCGGCACTTAACGAAATTTCGGAAATCGTAAAACTGAATTTCACATGAAAACAATGATATCTACGTATTCCTCGTATTTTTAAGATGATTATGTACAAAAAGTATGAAAATCGATAATGTAGAAAATTATTTATTAAAGAAAAAAGAATTTGAAGAAAACGATCGTATTTGCTCATGTAAGACACAGGAGAGTTCAAAAGGGAGGTAATTTTCCGTTTCGATTTATTTAATAAAACAAGATGGCTGTAATTTTTCACCTGCTAACACGATTAATGTTGTTTTTTTTTTTTTTTTTAATAATTCAGTAATATTCAGGTAATTTCGACTGCATAATTTGAAAGTTAACATTGTAATTTATTGATGACAAAAAAGATCAGTAAAAACCATTGTTTTTTTATCTGAAAACTCCAATTTATCAACTATAAAAATTTCGCCAGTTTTTCTCCCTCATCGAGAACGATTAAAATTTGATTTTCTTGAAAAAAAAGAAAAAAAAACACAAAAAAACAAACAAACAAAAAATACAAAAAACAAAAACTAAAAAAAAAAAAAAAAAAAAAAAAAAATTTTCTTTTTTAAAAATACAAAAAAAAAATACAAAAGCTACTTAATCAAATTAGGTGATTTTTGGAATATTTCATCTTTGTTCTGTGACTGGTACAGACATCATACATACTTTTCTGTATTTAGTTTTAATTTCCACCGTAAATGCAATTCTGGACTTGCACCAAAAATCTTTATAATGGATGCACTCGTCATGAAACGAAAATATCATATTCCGAAATTCACCTAAATGGAACAAGCAGTTTGCTATTTTTAGCTAAGAAAGTCAGATTTTATGAAGAACCAAGAACTGTGTCTTGCTCCGTTATATTTAAAATTCATCACTGGTTGTCACTCCCTTAACAAACTCTCCAGAAATAGAGATAAAAGTAAGTCTTGTAATAACTACCTTTTGCGTTTTTGAGGGGAGGTCGTTTGTAGCATTATTACTATACCCTGCTATCTCAACTGTTCTACATCTGCTCACCAAAGAACTCGTATCCATTCTCACATCTATATATATAAAAGCGAAAATGAATGTATGTATGTATGTTCTGTGTATTTGGGTTTGTTTTACTCTTTTATTCATGTTGAATTCACCTATTCGTAACAACCATCATCATCGTCATCATAAATGCTCCTTCATATATATTCTACATGTACGTGTATGTGTACGTGTGTGTGCATATGTATATACATGCGTGTATGTATGAATGTTTGAGATGTATGTGCATGTTGTCATGTGTGTTTGTTCATGCGTATGTATGTTTGCGTGCATCTGTTTATATGTATGTTTGTATGTGTACGTGTATATCTTTATTTCGATATGTGTGTGTTGGGTGGAGAGGACTCCCAAAAGCCCTGTTAAGGCAACCCCTCTGGGTGAAGCAAATCTCTGATTTAAAAAAAAAAATTACATAAAGCGGGAGACCAGTACCCGCATTAAGCTGGTCTGCAGTTTGATTTGTTGCTGGCTATCTTGCTGATGCTTGTTGCTGGATCTCAACATTTTGAACCGAGAGAGAGACTTAGCTGTCGTACAAAGCTAAAACTCTGTAGCATCATCTTTGTATAGATACTTCCTCAGGCATTTGTCTATAAAAGTTGTCCGTGGCGATGGAAAAAGTGTCATGTGTGTAACCCTGAAATGCTGGAAGCATGTAATAATTAATCTGCCATTATTCTATATATGCATATGTGTGTGTATGTATGTATGCATGTATGTATGTATGTATGTATGTATGTTAATATATGTACTAGTGTATGTACGTGTATGTATACCTATTTGTATATGTATGTATATATGTATGTGTGTATATATTTTTATTTATTTATTTATTGTGTATACATGTTTATGTGTGTTTGTATGTACATACGTATATATATTTGTGTGTATGTATATGTATATATGTATATATATGTATGTGTATAGATGCATATATATATGTATGTGTAGGTATATGTAGGTAACTTTTTGTATGTATGTATATGTGCATACATGTGTACGTATATGTATGTGAATATGTATGTATATGTGTGTATGTATTTGTATATGATAGTATATATGTGTATGCATATATATGTATATGTGTATACATGTGTGTATGTATATGTTTGTATGAATGTGTTATACTGTTATATGTATTGTGTATGTATGGATGTGTGTATGTTTATGGGTATGTATGTGTATGTATGTGTGTATATGTATATATATGTATGTATGCCAAGGACCGTCTTCAATGTCATGTCTGCTTGAGCATGTGAATTCGCTGGCAGGACTAAAAAAAAAATAAATAAATAAAAAAAGAAGGGTATCTTTGGGTTCATGGAATTTCAGTGACTGAGGGAGTGGCACTCGTCTGACAAGACGTTGCAATCATCATGTATGTGTGTCCGCTTTTTGTGTGTGTCTACAAAAGGCTTCTTTCAGAGAAGCGGTCGCTCACTTCACAACTTTTTAAAACTTTTTATATCACATATAAAGCGTAATATCTCACAGTTAACAACGAAGCTCGCCTGTCTATTTAATTTGCTCGATTTTGGGAAGATAAATATTTAACATTTGTCGCTCGCCGCATGTGGGTTAGTCTTTTTCCTATAACATCTTGGTGGGGGGGAAAGCGTTCAGCAGTAAATACTATCCCGCAGTCGAACTTGACCTCATTAACTCATTAAAATGGGCACCTGCCAAATCCAAGTAATTAAATAAATTCAAAAGTGTTTCCGTTAGCATCTCACGGCGGGGCAATCGTTAACGTCGCACGTTTTTTTTTTTCACTCTTTAATTTACAACTTTGCCTCAAGGGTTCGGGTTCGATTCTCATACTTACTTTTTTTTTTTTTAAACCCCCCCCCCCCGAGTTTCCACACATACCTCCAAACACCTAGGTAACGCTGGGTACCCCTCGCTAGTCATCAATAAGCTAACCTATCTTTTCCCAGGTCTTTATTTATCCTTCTTTCTGTCATATCCATCCTTATCACTTTCTGCCATCTTTGTTTTCCTAACCCTAACCCTAACCCTGCTACCATAACTGTTCTACATCTACTAACCCAAAGCACTCACAACTGTAACTGTATCCCCAGTAATTACTGCCTTTCATAGTTGTTGTTGTCTAAGCATGTTTTGGTCAACTAATCTTCCGGCATGCTTTGGGTAGAACTGAAACCTGTGGCACAGTGGATAGAGGCGTTGAGTCTCTATGGTTCCAAGTGAGCATTGTCTGGCGATAGCGGTTTCGTAATTTGTAATTTTTTTTGTGCTTCAAATTGTCTAATGAGCCAATAGCTTCAGTCATATGGTATAACAATGTACACTACTCGTCTGCTTTCAATAAAATCCCCCCAATTATCTCCCTCCATTCTTTCATTCTCTCTGTTTCACTTGTTACTTTTCTTTTTGCAAGAGCAGTGAATTGGTAGCAACAGTAATCGCTGAAGCGATGTGTTTGCTATGGATTTAGTTGAAGAAAATGTAGGTGCATTACACTCCTAATAACTGTTTAATTAATAATCACAAAAACAAAAAAAAACACCTCCTTGAAACAAATAACAACAAAAGGGGTTTATTGCAGAAGAAAGACGAGATTGTTTCTCGAACTGAATAAAAAAAGGGCAAAGGGATCTGCCTGGCTGGGTGTCGTCTGCTGATGGTCGGGTAGGTGAGCGACGGATGGCAGTAGCTGTGAGAGAGATCTGTTATGGTCGCTGGCTGGTGTCTCTCTAGCATGACAAGGAATGTTCGTTTCGGTACAGCACGGGGAAGCAAGTAAGAGTTTAAAGAGAAGCTTTGTTTTGTACTTACGTTAGGCCTGGTGGCCTCCCCTCCCCCCCCCGGCAATGAGAAAGAGGGAAGAGAGAGAGAGTTAAAGGTTTTTGATTTCGCCTTTTTTATACTCGGTCACATGACTGAAAGCTGGCTTGTGATTGAACAAGACAGGGAGAGATGGATTTAAAATCTCGAAGTTGTGAGTAGTAGTCTCTGCCTGTTTGTAGTGGCTGCTACATGGAAACCAGTCATAAAAAAACGTTGCTCACCTCCTTACGTTTTTTTATGATTTTGAACATCAGTAAATTCATCATAACTTTTGTTTTACTGAACGAAAATTAAAAATGTCTTTTTCACAATATAGCTGAGAAGTTGATCTATAGACTATAATAATTGTTTGAAATTTGTTCGAGAAATGAGTAAGCAATGAAGCTTTAAAGAAGTTCTAAATGACTAAAACTGCCACTTAACCATATATTCACAGACACTCCCATGTTTGAATGATATATATATATATATATATATATATATATATATACGAGCAAACAGTTAATAAAACATGTTAAAAAACACTTTGAAAAAGAGTTAAAAACATATTTAATCTGAAAAGGAAACACTTGATAAGTGGATAGTCCTTAATCCGCAGAGTTTCGAAGAAATACTTTCCTTCTCATCAGAGGGTAGGAATTAGCAAAATGCAGGATCGGATTTTGCATGCAAAAGTATTTGATGAAACCACAAGTAAGTCAAAGATCTTACTTGATAACAAAAAAGTGAAGCAGAGGGAATATGGTGAAGAAAAAGGTGATTACACGTGAATGGATAGTCTGGTGGAAGATAAATAATCCAGTGACGGTAAAATCCAAATATATAACTTCAAGAAAGTTAATTGAATTTCCATTTGCACAAGTAAAATCCAAGGAAATCCCGTAATTGGAAGATGGTCCAAAATAATCCAAAGGCAGAAATCCATGGAATAATTCACAAAAAATATTTTAATATATTTTATATATATATATATATATATAATATATTTTATATATATATATATATATATATATATATATATATATATATATATATATATATATATATATATATATATATATATATATATTTTATATAGTTATATATATATATTTTATATATATATATATATATATATATATATATATATATATATATATATATATATATATGTCTTACATTTCTGATCCAGTCTTGAGCGCTCAATCCTTGCACGAAGAATTGTACATAGATCTGCTTTGTTCTGGCTTAATCCAGGGTAGGGGAGTCCACGACTGAAAATCCCACCAAGTCCAAAAACCTATGGGGTAAAATCTTTAAAAAATGGTACAAGCCAGGATACGGGCTAATATACTTGTAGCAGACGGAATTGCAACCAACATAAGCAGGAACAAATTCTCCCAGCTGGAGATTTCGAGTGCACTTCCTTCCTGGCTTGTCCAATCAGAAGTCAGCTTTCAGTCATGTGATCGAATTATATTTTGATACATTTTTATGTAATTATTTTTGTTATTTATTTGCTGTGTTCTTTGACTGAGAAGCGCTTCTTGTCGCCCTTAAGTGAAAACAAAACCAAAATAATGGTTGTGGCCCATCTAATGCGTAAGTCCTGTTTATTTATTTTATTTTTTGAACGATTAATGATTATGTAGGTACAATTTTTTTCACTTGAAATTCAATATTTTTTTGTTATTATAATATAAAAGGGCCAAATCAGGTAAAAATATAAGTGCTTATTTACACAAGGTCCAAATTAAGGTCTATAACACACTCTTTCTTCCTAGATCTTGGACTGACAACAAATCCATATAGAACGGACCTGTCGCCCCCAACTTCTCTATTGGGACTCAACAGACCTCACACGGCTCTTGGGCTCAGGGTTCAACTAATACAAACAACCCAACATGTTTATCTCTACACACGGACTTCAATGCGGTACACATGCTGTAAGGGATTTGTCAATATTCACCGATGCCAGGTATCATAGCCGTGGCATGAACATAAATAAATATCTATCAACCCTTAACAAGAAAATAAAAGGTGTCAGTATGTACGAGCCTTTTTCAAGTCTCACACAAAACACACATTCATATTTCAAGCTGTCATATACATACGCGCACACAAACATACGCGCCCACGTCCACACATGTACACATATTCACGTTCGCGTACATACACTCACATTCAATATGGATATACACACACGCTTACATATACACATGTACTCACACACGCGCACACGAACACACACATGGACGACGTCACTTCCGCTTTCTAAGGAAATACAGATGCGCAAAATACACTCTGAAAACGAGTATAAAACAAGGAGACAAGCTGTTTCTAATTCTCTTTTTAGGACTAGCTCTCGGCTAGAGAGGTTGGGCTAACCAACCGCCTCCCCTTTGGGAGGCGCACGCTCGCGCGTCGTCAACACCCCTGCGACTATGTATGAGGCACGAGCTAAAGACTGTATGTATACATTCTCACTCTTTCTCTCTCCATCTACTACTGGCCACTAAGAACACCTTCGCGTAACTGACTACTAACTGATGACAACTCTAATATCCTCCTCCTTGTCTACACGATGGACTATCATTCTCAGTTTTCACTATAACATTTATTTCTCTTCCCACGCGCGAACAAACAATAGTGACCCGAACTTGAGATGAAAACACATTTCCTTTTCTTGCTACAACACCAGTCCTGCAACGAACATTGGTTACATACGCGCGGACATGTTATAACTAAAATGTTCATTTCTTTCAACAGCAAATAAACGACGTTTATCTTATCCATTAATTGAGTTCTTTGTTTCCTTCAATTCCATTCGTTTCATTATTCTTTTGTAACTGGATTGGGGTATTTATATATCCTAGTCCCCTACAAGTAGTTAGCAATATGAATACCGGTTTAAAATTTCTAATTGATAATTTATTAGTATTGGTATAATCACAGTGATATATTTATATATATATATAAATATATTTATATATTTTTTTTGTATATGTATAAAATGCCATCTTTCTGCCAGAAGCATCATGTTTTTTTTATGTATGTGTGCATGAGAGAAGAAAGGGTAAAGTTTGTTTTTGATTCCAGAATCAAATGAGAGAGTCTTTCTGGGCTGAGGAAGTGATGTTAAAAAAAAAATAAGGTAAAAAGGAATTAAATTTCTTCTTAGAATCTTTATCTCTGTGGCAAAATCTAAACGTAGATTCCATGAACAAAGCTTCTTTCTTAGAAGTGCACGCCTGTGGAACTCTTTTCCGTATACCTGCTTTCCAGCTGACTACAATATGGCTGTCTTCAAGTCCAATGTAAACAAGTTCTTGATGAGCCGTTCCCCTTAAGTAATCCAATTTACCAAATTTACATTTCTACTGATTACTATGATATTGTCCTTTTGACCACTGTACACTCTTTAACCCTCATCCTCAAGTGGCTGTTGGGTCTCGATAAGTGGTGATTTCCCTTGTAAAAAAAAAAAAATTGAGTTTGAATTGATGCAATCTTTTGGCATTTGGAATGAAAACTCATCCATATCTGAAAACACTATCAATAATTCCCGTCAATCTTTATCTGTGCCTAAATAAAAACGTAGATTCCATGAACAAAGTTTCTTTCTCAGAAGTGCACGCCTGTGGAACTCTCTTCCGTCTGCCTGTTTCCCACCTGACTACAACTTGGATGTCTTCAAGTCCAACATAAACAAATTCCTGATGAACCGCCTGCTAAAGTAAGAAACTTTGGATTCTTTCTGCTGATTAATAATGAAGATCAAAGTGAAAATAAAACTGCATCTCTTTCAAGTCTGTTGAATTACGAGGGACGTGCAATAAGTAATGCCCCTGGCCCACTTCCCATAGCAGTAGAGCAACGAAACTTGGCACAGTTATTAGTCTTTCTCTACATAGGAACCACCCAGAGTTATGCATTTCTCCCATCGTTTGATGCAGCTCTGGAGACCGTTTGTGTAGAATACCCCAGGTTGGTCCTCCAACCACGACGTGACTTCAGAAATCAAGGCTGCATCATCTGGGAAACGCTTTCCTTTAAAAAACAACTTCATGACTGGGAAGAGGAGAAAATCAGAGGGTGCAAGGTCAGGAGAGTAGGGAGGATAGGGAAGGATTTCATAACCACACGCCCTTGCTTCTGATCTGACGACATGCGAGTTGTGGCCCGGAGTGTTGTCCTGTAGGAGGAGGGTACCTTTGCTGATTTTGCCCCACCTCTTGATTTTGATAGCTTCCCTTAATTTCCTCAAAAGTGAAGCATAATAGGCTCCTGTAATTGTGGTACCCTTTGCCAGGAAATCTGCCATCACTACTCCGTCCTGGTCCCAGAAGACTGTGAGAATGACCTTGCCAGCAGAGGGCTGCACTCTTGCCTTC
Source organism: Euprymna scolopes (assembly GCF_053919585.1). Classification (NCBI taxonomy): domain Eukaryota; kingdom Metazoa; phylum Mollusca; class Cephalopoda; order Sepiida; family Sepiolidae; genus Euprymna; species Euprymna scolopes. Next base: position 82,514,703 of record NC_136519.1, read on the forward strand.
TTTAGAGGTGGTGAGTCAAAGTGCTTCCACTGCATTGACTGGGCTTTGGTCTCTGGATCATAGTGATGGACCCAGATTTCATCCTGTGTAATCAGTCTTTTGAAAAACTTTGACTCATCTTCTTGGCACATCTCCAAATTCATCCTCAAGCACTCAACGCGTTCTCGCTTCTGGAATGGTGTGAGCAACCTGGGAATGCATCTGGCAGACACCTTATGCATATGCAAATGGTCATGAATGATAGTTTCCACAGACCCTGTACTAATCTTGACATCTTGGGCTATTTGGCTAATAGTAATGCGCCGATCTTCCAAAATGGCAGCCTCAACTTGACGGACAGATGCCTCATTATTGGCAGAAGGGGGTGGGACGAACAGGTCTGGGAGTTGTTTCCATAGACTTCCGGCCATGTTTGAATTCACGGTGCCAGCGTTTTACAAGGTCATATGATCGGGCATTATCACCATAAGTTTCTTTCATTTCATCAAAAGTCTCCTGTGGTGTGCATCCTTTCAAATACAAAAACCGGATCACTGCTCGACATTCAACAGGCTCCATTTCGCACCTGACTCAGTTCAAACACCTGTAAAGCAGAAACCACAATTAGTTCAGAGCTGTAATTTGCCGCATAACCCGTAGAGATATAAATCATTGCACATGCAAAATTTCAGCTAGATCAGACAACTGGAAGTAGGTCAGGAGCATTACTTATTGCGCACCTCTTGTAGCTTCAAATAAGCCGACAGTAACAAATCCGAATTTGGAGCAGGCAGAGACTGAGTTAAACCTGGAGACTGCAACTACAACAGAAATAAAATTCATGTACAAAAGAACTACTTAATGCTTTATTTTGAGTTATTGTTTTGTTTTTAATAAAAAATTACACAAAACCTTGACACTTCAAAAGCATGTGGACCCGATCTCATCCCGGCTACGCTATTAAAAAATGCTCTGCCGAAGTAGCTCCAGTTCTCTCCAAACTTTACAACAAATGCCTTCATAAATTTTGCTTTCCTGCCTGCTTGAAAACTGCTTCTGTGGTACCAGTTTTCAAGAATTCTGGCGAAAGAACTGACCCAGTAAATTAGCCTCCTCCCACTTTTCGCCCAAATATTTGAGTCCATTATTAACCAAGCTTTAGTCCATCACCTTACAGATGCTAAACTTCTGACTGACCAAACATGAATTTAGGCAAGCCTGTTCCACAGCGGATATCCTAACTGTAATCTCTGAACGTATATACCATTCACTGGATAAAGCGGTGAAGAGTAGAGCGGTAGCTCTAGATATATCTAAGGCTTTTGACAGGGTATGGCATGAAGGTCTTCTCAGGAAAATCAGATCATATGGTATCACTGGAAGAATACTTAACATAATAAAATCCTACTTAGATAAGAGAAAAATCCAGGTTGTCCTCGATGGTCGTACATCTAAACAATACAATATAAATGCGGGAGTGCCTCAGGTGTCTATCCTTGGACTTCTATTATTCCTAATATTCATAAATGACCTCCCTAACAAAATTGTCTGTGAGATGGGTATATATGCTGATGACACCACGCTCTATAACAGACACGACAGGAAAACAAATGAACAAATATCTAAAGAAATAGTAGAAACACTGTAGTGGAATGGGGACATAAATGGATGGTCACATTCAATTCTGCGAAGACTAAACTTGTTTCCTTCAATAATTACAAGAAACCTTTTCTACCACCAATAGCAATGGCCAAAGACTCTTTATCTGAAAGTACATCATTTAAACTCCTCAGCCTAACGTTCACAGGAAACATGAGTTGGAACAATTACATTGAGAGCATTCCCAGGACCGATGCAAAAAAGGTAGGTTCTCTCTACCGTGCTAGAAAGCTACTAATGCCCGAAAGTATCCTGTACCTCTATAAGGCAACCATTCGCCCATGTATGGAGTATTGCTGTCATATTTGGGCTGGTGCATCGGTTACTAGTCTCTCGCTCCTTGACAGGGTTCAAAAGAGAGTCGCAAATCTGATAGGCCCTAAACTGGCATCTAAGCTTCAGCCTTTGTCCCATCGACGAAACGTTGCATCCCTCTGCCTTTTCTACAAGTATTTTAATGGTGAATGCTCTGATGAACTGCAAGCACTTGTGCCCCCACGACGTGGGCACCCTCGACAGACCCGACAAGCTGCGAAATCCCACCCCCACACTGTAGAGATCTCTAGATGTAAAAGATCTTTCTACTCCAGTAGTTTCTTCCCCAGAACTGCTAGACTTTGGAATTCCATTCCAGGTCACTGCTTCCCCAACTGTACTGACATGCATAAGTTCAAGTGCAACGTGAACCAACATCTTGCTGCCCAAATCCCTACATAGTACCCCAGTAGTTGTTTCCCCTAATAGTAGCCCCCTACATCAAAATGGCAATGTGCCTTGTTTGGGGTGAAAATGTAATTAAAAAAAAAAAATTTCAATTAAGGTCTTCTCGAGGAGACCTTAATTGAAAATCTTTTTAAAAATGTAATTGTCTCCCACAGTGAAAATAAATGAATATAAATAAAAACAGTTATGCACACATACCGAATTGGATGATAATTTTACTTTAAATTTATTATAATAAAGTGATCGGCCACTCTAAAATATTTTATTAATTCATAAAACATGTACATATTTAATCCCATGGAAAAATAGAATCTCGTTTATATTTTTTTTGTTGACAGCATGTGGGGGTGGTCACTGTATTGAAATATTTTTTGGTGCAACCCACCAAATATATGTCAGCCTATATCATGGTAACATATATTGAGCAAGTTTTTAACCGTATTTTGTCTAGTTTTGTACTTATAACTCCTTTTCTCAAACTTACCGTGTCAAAGAGAGAGTCGGGCGCCATTTTAAATTTTCCAATACATCAGTAAACATTGCATGTTTTTCGAGCTGAATAAACATGTTACATTAAATAAAAAGACTGAAAACATATCCAGTTAGGTAGAAAAGTAACTTATCTTGCCTTTGATAACATTTATTTGTTATATATTTGTTTTTTGACAACTTTTTCGAATCTATATGTACAGTAATACAAACCCGATTTTTAATAATGAACTACACAGACAATAAAATTAATTTTCACCTGTTCTGTTGATACATGTATCTAAAGATGATGTCGCTACAGACCTCCGTACTTTTTTGGAAACAAAAGGCACAAATTTTGATTATCACCTCTGTCATTTTAAATAATGTAGTCTACAAACTAGAATGCTCTGCTTGCTGAAAATTCTATGTGGGCAGCACCATGAGACCCCTACACATGGCAAATGGTTGCGGGGTATATGGGGCAATTTGTCAGTGTGCATGGTGGTGGGTCCTCGTTGCGCTTGCGTTTAGAAAGCTGCTGTCTAAGGGATGGTCCAGAGTGGGCTAGTTGCATATTGAGACCCTCCCTTCTGATAGCCCTGTGGATAGCCGTTGTGATCTTGTCACTGAGATGGGGCATTTTAAGGAAGCAGGTATTAGTAGGGAATCTTCTTACACGTTTTTTCGTGTTCCAGAGGTGTTTAATGACAGTGTTAGGGTATCCATTTGTCTCTAGGACCTGGTGGAACTGTTTTGTGCATTCTGTCTTGTCTTTTGGCTTACTGCACTTGTTTTGAATGCGGATGATCTCATTCCTTGCATATCCGATAATGGCCTTAGTAGGGAGGGCTGACCTGTAGTGTACAAATATACTTTGACTGGCTGCTTTTCGATAGAATTTAGTAGTGACGGTCTCCTCATCTGATATTTTGAGGTTGAAATCTAGGAGTGATAGGGATCTGTCATCGCTGGGGGTGTTCGATGGCGAATTCTATGTGAGGGTCGGTATCAGAGAATATGGTGTAGATGTTCTCAGCATCGGCGCGTGATGACTTCAAAAGTTAACCCATGCAAGTCTGCTAGCAACTTGTGCGACCTAGATACACAAGGTCATTCCACTGAACAAGCAAGGACGTAAATAAATTAAACAAATAAATGAATAATACATAACAGCAGAAAAAAAAATGAAGAAAACGAAATAGACATAGAATATACAAAATAAAAAAAGCTTACGCTAAAGCAACAAGTTATAAACTAAAAAAAAAAAAATATATATATATATGTACAAAACAAATTTATATAAAAAAAAGAACAAAAAATATGTTAATTACCTAAAACACGCCATGCATATAAATCCCCTCCTTACATTTGCTCCAAGGTTCCACACAGCCATTCAATTCATTTTCTGCTCCATCATCTAGCATGTTTTGAATCAATCCACCATTTGAAAAGGGAATTTTTTCAAAAATATATTATGGATATATAAGTTATGTCACAGACATAACAATAAGACATTTGTATTTAATACAACTGAATAAATATATGTATATATAGACATATATGTATGTACTTATTGATTTGTAAATCGCCACTTGTTTTCGTCTTCTCTCACGAACACCGCCTATATTTCATTCCTCGCATTCTGATAGCCTTCTAAATCTCTACTATATATATATATATATATATATATATATATATATATATATATATATATATATATATATATATATAGAGAGAGAGAGAGAGAGAGAGAGAGGTAGACACTGCATCTTGATCACATCTCCACATGCATATATATGTGTGTGTGTGTATATATATATATAAATTTAAAAATAAAATAAATAATTAAATAAAAACAAATGATAAAATGAATAAAAATTAAATAACAAAAAAGAATACATGGAAATGGATAAATAATCAACAATAAAGCAAGGAAAGATGGTCTTCTGTTAAAAAGTGACGATCACCACATATATATATATATATATATATATATATATATATATATATATATATAACTACTTGATCAATTTATGTGATTTTAGGAATATGACATTTTTGTTTTGCTACAGATCATGAAGATGTTTCCATATTTTTAAAAAAATTAAGTTGGATTCTAAACTTGCACCCAAAGGATAAAATGTCACAGTATTTAAAAAAAAAAATCAAATTTCTCGTCGTTCGGAGATTAAAATATGGTAGCCTTCAAGTCCAATGTAAGCAAATTCTTGTTGAGCCGTCCCCTTAAATAATCCACATTCTACCCAATTCTATACTATTTACGATTACTTAACTACCTTACATTCGTTAGCCCTTATCCTCGAGTGGCCTCCAGGCCTTGATAAGTGGTGACTGCTATAACTTGTTTCTTTCTGTGATTGGTCAGCAGGTGTTGGTCTGCCTTCACACCACTGGTTAGGACAGAGAGACACCTGTCAGGTTGGAATGTCCACCCAAAGGCAAGGAATGTGAGCTGGGTACCTGCCTCCTCCGCCACCACCAGGGTACCTTCGCCCATAATCGGCATCTTCAGCCGACTCAGATCCTTGCTTCCCGAGCTCTTCCATGCATAGAGGTCGTTATGTATGCGAATGACCAGCCACAGAAGAGGGGGGGGTACCCGGAGCGACAACCGACCTGATCACCGACAGCCAGGGATCTTTGGGAATGGTACTACCTACAACTTGGCCTTTGGGTCAAGATCAAAGTGTAGTATCTGCTCCGACAGATACTGCAAGCAAAGACCATATGTGGGGGTAACCCCACATATCAGACCTTGGTCAATATAGGGGCAACCCTTCATACTAATTGTCACTATCCAGCTCCCATTTCCCACCCATCGGGAGCTGGTCCCCTTTTTCCTCCCCCTCCCTCTCTCTCCACATTAAAAAACGACCTTGTGCCTAATTTGCTCAGTGGGGAAGCAAATAAATACTTCTCCAGATATACACTTCAATTTCTTGATCTCTGTCAATGGAGGAGAAATCCTTCACGACTGGGACAATTGTTATTTTTGTTCCTTTTCTCCACATTAAAAAACGACCCTGGTGTCTAACTCTGTCCCGTGGGGAGGCATTGTAAATAGGAACATTGTTTCTTAGGAAAGAGAACGCAGATCCTGCTAAGGGCGATAACTCGAATCGACTAAAACTATTGATGGAGTTATCGGCCCTTTGATATTCCTATTCATAATCAAAATCATCGGTGTTCGTGACGTCACTCAAAACGAAGCTGTTCTCTCAACCAATCAGATTGCAGCTTGTCGAAATTTGAAGTGAAACATTTTTTTAAACTTATGATATCTTTTCCTTGTACGACATGCAAAGAGACAGAGAAAAAAGACATTTTTGCATAAATATTAGACATTTTATTCACATATAAATCCATTTATATCGACAGAAACTCTAGGTAAGTAATAACTCGTGCTTTTCGTTTAATACGTTGCAAAAATAAATAAAAAAAAAACAAGAAATAAACTTAACTTCATTCTGGCGCTTTGATTCAAAATCCTTTTTTTTCCTTGAATGTTTTTGTTTGACAATTTTAATTTTTGACGTTTTTTTTTTCAATGTTTTTATATCTAAGTTTTTGATTAATTTAGAAATTTCTATTTATTATTTTATTCAAGTTTCGCTTCTTTTATGTTAAAACGGAATGTTTTTTTAAAGTTTAAAATACAGTATAAACGTGATCTGTAGGAGGGTTTGTTTTACAATCGACTGAGTTAGGAATAAATTGGTAAAAAAAAACAAACGAATGTATAAGAAATAAATATTACCGAAGGCAAGATAAGTTACTCTTCTACCTATCTCCATAAGTAATTAATGTTTTAACTCATTTTAAATCATGTTTTAAGTGTGAAACGCAAGTTGTGTTGAGCGCTTAAGTTAAATCGAAAACAAACATGGCGCCATGGTGCTCTTGCCTTTGACGTTCTAAGAATCGGTCAGAAACTTGAAAAAAAAAAAATTTTTTTAATAATAATAAGTAAAAATACTGACAGAAATCCACCGACATAAATATCACTGTGATATTTATTCCGTAGATTTTAGGACAAACGAGTGTTTTGTTTAATTTACGATCTTTGAACGATTATCTAGGGTTGATAGGGCTGTATCGAAACCGCCTTTTTATTTCGTTCTACATCAACAGACCTGACACTAATTTTGTTTCGAAGTAAATAAATGCTTTAAAAAAAGTTAAAAAAAAAAAGAAAAAAAAAGAAAAACGAAATAAAAAGGACTAAGTTAGGTTATCCTGCCTTTGATAACGTTTACTTATTCATAATTTTCAAACCCGTTTTGTTTTGCTATCGGATGTTAAAAAATTGCTGAGGTGGTTGAAGAAAGGTGACAGCTGGTTAAAAATTTGCAGAAACAGGGGACATAACTCAGATTGCTTACTTTAGAAAGCATATTTTACATCATTTCAATTTTTGCTTATTTATTTTTTTTTTTTATTAAAAAAAAAAGAATGGTGCTTGTTGATAGTCGAAAGATAATTTTTTTTTTAAATTTGATTTGAAACAAGAACAAACAGTACTTAATTGTAATGTCGAAAATAGTAACGTTTATCGCGTAGAAAAACCATTGTGATTTTAATAAAAAAACATATTGCTATCGGCTGAAAGAAAACGTCAGCCAATTGGCCCAATAAAGTGGCGAAAAGGGAGATAAGTATTTTTCCTGTATTCGCAATCTTCAAGGTGTTCACATCTAGGGAAAATGCCGTCACCCCCTCAATTTTCGGTAAAAATTACTTTTAACTATAAATTTTCTACTCGATGAATTTTCGTAATTTTTGGATATATTACTATTTTCGACATGACAATTAAGTACGGTTGTTTTTGCTTAAAAACTGGTTATCTCGTCAGCATCGAACAAAACCAAACTCTTAGCTGAGCACTTTGCAGCTAATTCTACCCTATGCGATCCCCCCTCCCCCCCGGTTCCTCCTGTATCTGATGTAAGAAATTTAATCTCGCATAATTTAGAACTAACTGGCAAAACTTACCTGGCATGACAAAAACCAGTCGTCTTTCTTCTCGGTTGCAAAATCATTGCACCATTTTGCATCGCGGCTGAGTCTGGTAGGTGACTGATGCAGCTGCGCATGCTTCGCAAGAAGCATTAGTTAACTCTTTACTGAGTAGAGTTTGAATGTTCTTGGTAAAACGACTCGTTTATTTATGATTCTAATAGAGGAGGCGCTTTTTTTTTCTTTTTTTTTACAAGGTGGTCCGTGGTCACCACTTATCAAGGCCCGGAAGCCACTCAGGGATAAGGGTTATTGTAAGTACAGTAGGTGGGTTTGTACACATAGATTCGAAAAAGTTGTCAAAAAACAAATATATAACAAATAAATGTTATCAAAGGCAAGATCAGTTACTTTTCTACCAAACTGGATATGTTTTCGGTGTTTTAATTTAATGTAACATGTTTATTCAGCTCGAAAAACATACTGTGTTTACCGATGTATTGGAAAATTCAAGATGGCACCCGACTCTCTCTTTAACACGGTAAAGTTTGGGAAAGGTGCTATAAATATAAAACTAGACAAAATACTGTTAGAAACTTGCTCCATATATGTTACCGTGACATAGATTGACACATATTCGGTGTTTTTTTTATAGTATTTTGTCTAGTTTATTATTTATAACACTTTTTCCCAAACTTACCGTGTTAAAGAGAAAGTCGGGCGCCATTTTGAATCTTCCAATACATCGGTAAACATTGCATGTTTTTCGAGCTGAATAAACATTTTACATTGAATAAAAACATGAAAAATATATCCAGTTTGGTAGAAAAGTAACTTATCTTGCTTTTGATAACATTTATTTGTTATATATTTGTTTTTTGACAACTTTTTCGAATCTGTGTACAGTAATGCAAACCCCATTACGTTAGTGTGGATATTTAGAATGTCTACTTAAGGGGGTGGTTATTAAACCATTTCTTTCTGATAGGTTCATAAAAGTAGTGGTTGATGGACAGAAATTAGAAGCTCACAGTATTAATGCTGGAGTCTCTCCGGTGTCCATCCTGGGCCCAACTCTCTTCCTGATGTACATTAATGATCTCCCAAATCACATCCTAAGATTATTCATAGACATTTATGCTGACAACACTGCCATCTATGGCAACACTTCAAAGGCCATAAATGACTGAGTTCTCACTCGTTCTCTCTCCTCTGATCTTGAGCATGTGGTACAATGGGGGAAAAAAGTGGCTGGTTAATTTTAATGCGTTTAAAACCAAGCTTCTATCTTTACATCATCAATGCTCTAGCATCAATTGAAATGAATGGCTCTCGTCTTTGACAAGCTTCTAGGTCTGACTTTTACTCCTGGTTTGAAATGGAACATGTACATCAAATCCGTTGCCTATGTTGCTGGAAAAATGGTGGGATCATTCTACTGCTCTAGTAGATATCTCTCTGCCGATGCAATTCTCTTCCTGTATAAGAGCCAGGTGCATCCAAGGATGGAATACTGTGGCAACATCTGGGCAGGTACAGAAGCCGCTTATCCTGCCTTGACAGAGTTCAAAATAGACTTTTTAGCCTAGTGGGGGATTCTTTTTTCTCTTCTTTGCAACCTCTTTCCCACAGAAGAGACGTTGCGAGCCTGTCTCTGCTTTATCATTATTTTCATGGCAAGTGCTCGTCTGAGCTCCAATCTATGGTCCCCCTTCACCAAACTTTCACAAAAAACACTCATTTAGCTGGAACCACTATCAATAATCCCCCCCCTCACCTATCTGTGCCTAAACCTAAACATAGATTCCATGAACAAAGTTTCTTTCTTCGAAATGCACACCTGTGGAACTCTCTTCTGTTTCCATGCTTTCTAGCTGACTATAATACGATCGTCTTCAAGTCCAATGTAAACAAGTTCTTAATGAGCTATTCCCCTTAAGTAATCCAATCTACCAAATTTCCACTACTAACAATTACTATATTATTTCATTGACTACTGTACACTCATTAACCTTTATCCTCGAGTGGCCTCTTGGCTTTGATGAATGGTAACTCCTTTTGTAAAAAAAAAAAAAAAAATTTAAAAAGTCGATCTGTCAACTCTACCTTAAAAGCATAAAAGATATTTTTGATATAAACATACGAAAACAGAACTGGAAATTAGTCAAGTTTGAATTAATTTAGTTATAATATGTTATTTGCTGTTGTTTGTTTAACTAAATTAGTATTTATGTATTGCTCGGTACGGGCAAGAATGGGCAGATAAAGATAGGGGGGACCTAGTTTTGAAAGCCGATTTATCATAATTTTTTTGTAGGTTTCCGACTACTTTTTGATTGTATTTGAAATATGAGAGACTAAAATTTATTTTCTAAAGGAAAATTGTACACGTGAAAAAAAAAAAAAACGTTATGAAAAATGTTTTCACGGCGAGCTAACCAATTCAGCTAAATTTTGAAGTTAAATAAATTCATTGTAAAAATCCTTTAAAAGATAAATATTAGTTTTCCGGGTCTATTTCAAAGATAATTAGTAAAGTCCTAAGATATTGAATTAAATTTAAAAAAAAAAAACACCTTACTTGTGCAAAAATAACTTAATTAAGTAATTCTATCATTCGCCAAAAACACAACAAATAAAGGTGTGTAAACGCGATTATACGAAAGCCCAATCGAAACGCTGTTTCAAAATGAAGTCATGATAGTAAAAGGAGGTAGGGGTATCAGATTTCTTTCTTTTTTTTTTCCCAGATGTGCATCCATACATTCCTATTCTGAAGGTTTGTATCAATTTTTATCATTTTTTAATTTATTTTTTATGTTCCTGTTTTTAAATTAATTTTTCTTTTAATTATTGTTCGAGATTATTTAAAAATTATGTTACACCGAAAGTTTCACATTCTTGTGAGCAAGGAAATTATTAAAATCTTGCATATAAAAATTATGTGAAATCTGTAATTTAAAAAAAAAAAATATTTTTGCTATTATAATTTTTTTTTTTGTGAAAATATTAAATAAACAATACTTAATTTAATAGTAATATCGGTAGTTTGAGAAATTCATTTTTCTTCGAGTTATATCGAATTCACTAATACAGACTTTAGGGGCTTTTTTCGTAATGTTCCTGTAAAAATTATTGTATTTTTTTTATTGTTACAAATTACGATGCTTTATTTATATAAAAAAAGCAAAAATTCTTGTGTTTTTTATTTACTACTGAAAATCCTAACTTTAATAAATGTATTTTTTGTTTAAACAAAATAATACATTTCCACTAAGATTTAAATAAAAATAATTAGTTCATTATATTCCGCGATCATTATTTGATAAATAGTGAAAAGTTTCATTAAAATTGATTAATTTCCTGATTTTTAGTGAATTTTTAAGTAAAGGGAAAGGTCAAAATGTTTATACATTTTGAGGATTGGCATTCATTTTGTACGTACCTATGTACTGCGCCGAAATAATGTGGATTTTATTACAATCCACAAACGTGCAAAAAAAGTGGTAAAAAGTAAAAAATTAAAAAATATAACAAATATTATCAAAGGCAAGATAAGTTACTCTTCTACCTATCTGGAAAAGTTTTGAGTGATTTTACTCTCTTTAAAATGTTTAATCGGTTTAAAAATCATACAGTGTTTATGGATATGTGTGAAAAAAGACAAATGGTGGCGAGCTGACTGTTAAATATGTGAAGTTTGGAAAAATGAGTTAAAACTAAAAAATTATACAGAATATTGTTAGAAACCCATCGAATATGTTATATACTATAGAACTTCCACATGATAACGTGAGCTTCAATTGCCGCTTTGAACCATTCAGTAGTCTCATTTGCGCACTGTTCTGCGGGAAGAGAATTTCCTCATGATGAGATCCCTGATGGCTTCCCAGTCAGCCTTCTTATTATTCCTTGTTTTGAGTAATGGCTCTTCAGCTTTGGGTCGAGAATTTCTACCATTATCACAGTGTGATCAGCATTCCTAAGTGGGTTATAGGCATTCGTTACACAATCATCAAGAACTGTGGCCAGAAATAGATCTAGAAGTGAGGTTTGATGATCTTGCTGGTTTGGGAAACGTAACCGTCTGTGATAAGGAACGAGATATAGAGAAGCTATGTGTTATGCTACCAGCTGTATCTGCGTAAGTAGAGAAACCAAACCAATTACTACGGTAGACAGTAAAGTCACCAAATACATGTACTTGTGCAGTAGTATCAAGGGAGAGTGCTGTATCTATGCTGTCAGAGACTTGGTTGATTAGAGTACAATCCTGGGTCGAGGGAGAGTGGTAGAGAAAATATAAGTAGCTAACGCTATGTTGCAGATTAAATGTAAAGCACAAAGGCCTGGTCGTCTGATTCTAGTTTTGATTCTCTAGTCAAGGGGAGTGCTATTTCGAATATAGACTCTAAGTCGGTGCATATGTTTGAGGCTTTACAGCAAAGTGGGAGATAGCCAGAGATGTTAAAGTGGTTAGAGGGATGGAGGAGTGTAGGTTAGTTTCACTTAGCACCAAGATATCCGGGGTGTTTGCTAGGAGATGATTCAGCGTCATGTAAATTAGTTCTAAGCCCACGGATATTCGTGAATGCAAGCATCAAGGCAGGAGGCATGTTGGTTTTGTTTGAGTTTATGCATGGTTTGATCAAAATTTTTGATTGGACTGCCATTTTATTTTATTTAAAATATTCAGTTTTAGGGTGAGAGGTGCTGGACAAAGTGGTTGCATAGAATACTAAACATGCAACGCAAGTAGACCATCAGCCGACTTTTCATCTACAGAATTGTGGCCTTGAGGAAAGCCCAACGGAGATGTGCGCGACATGGCACTACAACCTCCCGATATTATACAGCTGTTGATCGAGCAGCTGTTCTAAGCACTACCGAAAATTTATTTGATTTTCTAAAATTTTCAGATTATCCTTATGAAATAATGTTTTCTAACGTGTGACCAAACTCTTTCTGTAATTTATGTTTGATATTGTTTTTGTCATTTAATTTACAAAAACATTTTATTTTTATTGCAGGATGGCTTTCTTTGGACTAAACTTTCCTGAAGACGATGACGGTTTGAAAGATTTATCGCTTGAACTGACATGTGAGTATAAATTGCAAAGCAAAGTGCACGTCTTTTACCGTCGGGTTAGAAAACTTCTTGCACCTGACATTATCCCGAGTCTCTAAAAAGCAACTATTTGCCCATGCATGGAGTATTGTCGCCACATATGAGTTGGTGCATTTACCCCTAGTCTCTCCCTTTTAAATAGGGTCCAAAAAATAACCTCTAACCAGATCCCACACTGTCTATCAATCTCCAGCCTCTGTCATCACTGCAGTGCGGCATCCCTTTATAGTATTTCAATGGAATGTGTTTGGCAAACTTACTGCTCTGGTGCACTCTTGACATAAATACCCTCAACCAACCTGACAATCAGCAAAATCTCCGGTTCACTACTGAAACCCTAAATGTCATAAAGCTTTCTATTTATAATAGCTTTCTTCTTCGAACTGCTTGTCTTTGGAATCACTTCCGTTCTTCTTGACGCTATCAACATGTAGAAGTTTAGATTTACTCCTTGTATTCTTTTCAGTTATGAAAACCAAAAAGCTGAAAAACGTAGGGATTGAATGATTGCCACTGGAAGAGTTCTGACTCGTTTCTTTTCAGTATTGAAATATCACAATATACGTAAATTTTTTTTTAAACATGTTTATTTTTTATGAATATATAGCGTGTAATTTTTAATTTTTTGATATGCTTTAATGGTTACAAAAATGAATATCTTAACAGAAATTAAAATGCTTAATGGTTAGAAAAAAATGAATATTTTAACAGAAATTAATAAAATGTTTAATGGTTAGAAAAAATGAATATTTTAACAGAAATTAATAAAATGTTTAATGGTTACAAAAATATGAATTTTTTTAGCAGAAATTAATGAAATGTTTAATGGTTACAAAAAATACAAATTTTTTAACAGAAATTAATAAGTTGATGTGTAAAGGACACGGAAAAGATTAAAATAAAGAGGTTTTCAGAAGTATAACTTTCTATTCGACAGTTTTATATTTCTCCTCAACTTGATTAAACGAACGTAATCGGCAACAACAACTGTAATAGTTTGCGTAGGTTTTCACATTTCTTTTTTTAAATATAAATAAATAATTATTTAAAGACAATATATTTTAAAAATTGTATTAAAAAAAAAAGTATTAGAAAAAGAAGCAATAATAAAAATAAAACAATATTTACTTATATATCGAAAAAAAAAATAATCTATTTTTTTTTTCGATATATAAGTAAATAGATATAAATATTTTATTTAAAGTCAATGCTGTAAAGAAACAAATCTAAACTCTTGCGAACGACGACAATAATCATTCAATCACCATATTTTTTGAGTTTCTGGTTCTCATAACTAAAGAGTACAATGAGTTAAACTGCCAAATTACCAAAATGTAATGTGAACAAACATCTTGCAGCCACAACTATTTAAGATGTCTATATAAACATGGCTCCATATTCATTATTTATTATGTCAAATCGTTGAACTTTGACCCCTTTAAAGACACATTTTCCCCAAATCTCCATACTCTGTATATTAAATTTCGAGTCTGTAGACTTAAAATTGACAGAGTTATTGTGTAGGGAAATGACACACACACATATACTTTCACGGACAGACACACACACGCACAGACATATACTTTCACTTTTATAGATAGATAGATAAACGTTCGTATATTTGCAAGTATATAAAAAGCATTATCTAGATGTACTTATTTTAAAGTGTATCAATTTGCAAAAATCAAACTGGCATAATCTGCCACTCACTTCTTTACGTCACTATTAAAAGTGAAGTAAAGCTAAAAAAAATTGATTACATTTCATAAAGGGTGCAAACAATATTTATTTTAGTAAGATTACTCTTGTGGAAAAAAATGCCGTTTCATTTTTTTGAGATTTATCAAAAAAAACTTTGGTCAGGTCTTATTTGAGTTCTTCAAACTACTGTTTTCACCTTTTTAGTGTTATTTTCACATTTCAGCCGAGGTGACCTCTGCACAGAATTAAAAAAAATTTTTTCCAAAGAAACCCTTTGTCTAATCTATGGGCCGGGAGGGGGGGATAGTTTGCTCCCTGTGAGTTTTGGTTATTCCTAAGCTCAAGGAAAACCTTAGAGGCTGTTGTTATGAGACAATTGAGGAGATGAAAAGATGGAAGAGGCTGTTACGATGGTTATTGAGATGCGTACGCTGTTGCAGAAGCAGATACCCGGGAGTGAATTAAAACAATAAATTTGGCCAGAAAACGTAACCAAGGGTCACATGCTGAATCTTCCTGTGGTCAAGTGATGGCAAACAAATGAATTCGGTCACAAGTCTATGCAGAGGCCCGGGAGATGACATTAAAGTGAGATCAAGTTAAGGATGCAAAATCTCTGGGCAGCAAGTGACCACATTTTTGCAAAACAATGCTGATTGGAATGTTGTTGTCATCTAGGCCAAATATAAAATATATATAGAACGTACACAATGATGAAAGGGGTGCTAGCAACACAGTCTTCTACACACCACTAGGTGTATCAGAAATTTCGTGAAAATAGTGAATAATTCCACCCCATCTTTCCAAGCTTATAACTCCTCGAAAAATGTAATTCAAGCCCTAATTTTTTTTTCAATTAAAGGAGCAAGGACCAAGGTTTCATTAAAAAAAAAAACAAAAAAAAAAATGTGTTTTTTTTTTAAAAAAGGTTTTAAACTTCGGACTTTACAGGTAAATTTCTAAAAACCGGGGTTTTTTTTTTTTTTGTTTTACATTTGAATATATTATTTATTGACCTTTTCTCTTCAATTTGTGATATATAAAACTATTAAACATAAATTAATCATTTACTTTTTAATAGAAACTTGAAAATGGGGGGGCGTGAATTTAAAAAAAAACGTTTGTCTAAAATATTATATTCGGTTTATTGGAAAGAACATAAAATTTCACATTGACCCTGAAAATATCGTAAAAATAGAATCAATAGAAAAATTTTGATAGATTTTTAAAGTTTAAAAATTGAAAAATATTGAGTTCGTAAAATTCATTACTGTTTTTAAAAAAAAAAAAAGTATTTCTATTACTTTTAAAACAACTTTAATAGTTTATGTTGGAAGTATAATCCATAAAGAAAATAAATAACCCACTTTTAACAGAGAAATTACGAGATTTTTATATTTTAATTCGCAGTTTCGTGTTAGGGGTGTCAAAAATTCCTACAAAAATTCTGATACACCTAACACACCACCACTGCCATCTCCGTCATGTGGTCATCAGATTTGTCAATCTGTCATTAAAAACCTTATATGTACAGAAATATAAATTTTTTTGAGCAACTGCGTGTTTTCTATTTTCGCTGACGAATGTTTAAGTCAAAGAAATGACAAAAATTGTTGGTCCTCCCGACAAAAGGAGGGTGGACCTGTAAATTCACCCTCGTCCATGCGTCTGTCCACACTATTCTCAATAACTATGCCTTGGAATTGTTTCAAATTTTGCACAAACATTAAACATGATATGAGTAAAACAGATTTTCCGGCAAAACTCCAGTTGACCACCTAGGGGTGCCTTTCGGGTTAAAACACTTTCTTGTTTATTAAAAAAAATTGATGCCATGGATTTTTATAAAACTTTCTGAAAAGTTGTAACTAACTGATTTCTATATAATTTTGTTTGTCTATATTTCGCGATAACTCTTGGGCGTGCCTCATGGGCTCTTTTAGGGCTTAATAAAAACACTCCATTTTTGGGACTATTTTACCATATTTGTCCAAAATTTTCTGTGTATGTCTATTTAGCAGTCTTGCATGGTGTTGAACTCCAATTTAAAAATGTTAAAGCCTTGGGGATATTTTGGGTTAAATGGTGGGGGGGAGGCCAAATGATGGATTTTTTTTTTTTTTTTTTTTTTTTTGCATGGTGCAGAACTCAAATTTACATATGTTATAGCCTAAAACGGCACCGTTTGTACATTTTCATCAGAATTTGACGTCCCCTGGGGACTTTGGGGCTAAATGGGGGAGGGGGCAAATGCTGAACTTAATCATTTTTTTTTCACCGTGCACTCGCGGGGGACCATGCATATTTCATGTGTTATTTTTGAAATTAAATAGACTTAAACCAAATTGATGACTCAGCTGTCATCATCATCAGAATAAAATGTAACAATGCAAGAAGCTTTCCAGAATCTGTTGGAATGGTACAACAAGTACATTGCAGCCGGAGGAGATTACTTTGAAAGAGACTAGAGTTTCATGCGTGTACTATCAATAAAAGTGCCTGTACGAAAAAAAGTCTGAAAACTTATTGAAGGCCCCTCATAACTTGCTCTGTATGTAGAAGGGGGGAGGGATGCCTTGGCAACAACTCCCAAAATTTCACCCAAGCTGCTCTTGTGGCCATACTGAGTTAACATCCACCAGAAAGAGTCTACTGCTTCCAAGGTATTGTGATTTGGTTCCTTCACTTTATGGAGACAGCTATTAATAGAATGCGCCTGTTCCATGCATTTTCTGCACATAAAAAATATTTCGTATCCTCGAGTGGCCTTTGGGTTTTGATAAGTGGTGACTTCCTTTTAAAAAAAAAAACTGATATCTGCAAAATTGCTAGAGCCATACCTTCTTATATTTGGGACTAGCCTGGGTACCTGGCATTGTCCGGGTGTTTGGAGGTGTGTGTTGAACAAAAAAAAAGTGGTAGTAGGCAGGCAGGCTCGAACCCGTGACGTGAAGGTGAAAAAGAAGGTGAAAAAAAAAAAAACTGACGTCTTACCGCTACTCCATGATGCAACTGGAAGTTCAGAACGTTAAAATTAGGCAAAGTCAATCTAACCGATCCGATGGCTTGCAAAGAAATCGACCACTCCTTGTAGAAAACTGCCCAGTTGAGGGTAAAGAAATTTATGTTTTTGGACAATTTTTCGATATTTATCGTCTGAGACGTCAAGCTTCAAAATGATACCAATCTTGTGAAAATCCATTGCCTCTGTCGAAAATTTTAGGCAGACATACATACATACATTTAAACAGACAGGTGAGATTTATATAATAGACTAGCGAGGGGTACCTGGCATTGCCCGGGTGTTTAGAGGTGTGTGTGTTATTTGGGTAAATAAAAACAAAAATCGTTGGCCGGGTGTTTGTTTAAAAAAAAAAAAACAAAGCCTTGGCGTGCGCAGTTGGAAAATAATAAAGTGTGAAAAAAAAAAAAAAACCGATGTTTAACGGCAGGTGCGCGTTTTTGACGACTTAATGACGTCAACTTTGAGTGCGGAACAGTATTTTATTTATCGCGAGTCTGTTCGCTTCTATCTTTATACGAAAAAGTCGGGTCGATGTGCGGCGATCGAAAACTGTTGAATATTTAAGTTTTGTAAGTCGGGCAAATTAAATACACACACGACGCCAGTTCGTAACTCGTACATATTATGATTTAGACGTGATATAAAAAGTTTTAAGAAGAAGCAACCCGAGCGAAAAGCAAGCAGAAAAAAATCCTTTCTTGGACATACACAAAAACGCACACACACACACACACACACACAAACATTTTTGCTTTTATATTTATTAGCCTGGTTGCTTGGGTGTTCAGAGAGAGGTGTGTGTTGAGCAAAAAAGAAAAGAAAGTGGTAGTTGGCAAGCAGGCTTGAACCCGTACCGCGAAGGAGGGAAAGAATGTGAAAAAAAAGTAACGTCTTTGCTGTTGCATCCATCGCTAAACCATGAAGGTTTAAAATAAAGCTAGTCAATCGAAAAGAGGAGATGACTTTTGAAAATATCGGGAAACAAAAACACGACCCCCTCCTTGTAGAAAAGTGCCCAGTTGAGGGTGAAGGAATTAATGTTTTTGGCCAATTTTTCGATACTTGTCATCTGAAGGATCAAGCTTCAAAACGATACTGATCTCGTGAAAATCCATTTTCTCTGTCAAAAGTTTTAGGCAGACATACAAACATACATGCATTTAAACAAACAGGTGAGATTTATATTAATTTAGAATTATAAAAAAAATTTTTTTGTCGCTATTTAACTGGATTTTATTTCTTTTTTTTCTGTCTTCCTCTCACTCTTGTTTTGTCTTTTTTTCTATTCTCTACCTACCACCACAGGTAAATATGGCACACGTTTGGAAAGTGGGGATGGTTGACCAGTACACAAAAAAAGTAACGCACTCTGGACCTGCAAAAATGCCTGAGCAGCCCTGTTGCCATTCCCTTATAAGGGCGTTTTGGATGATTATCAATGAATTAACCCGTTTTTAAAGAGAATGCAAAACCAGCCAGGAGTAAACCTTTTAAGACAAATACCTCAGCTCAACAGAACCCGCCCAGCAGATTCCACAATGGCCCCGCTCTCTGTCAGACTATTTGTCAAAGACATGTTCTTGTCTAGTAGCTTTATGTATTTGAATGTAAATTCTGATACAACGTAAATCTTCTGTTTTTTTCTCTCTTCCTCTTCTCCATGTTGTCTTACCTTAACCTTCCTTTTCCCCTCTCATGAGAGTTCTCTCTGAAAACTGAAAATATTGATTTTGTCATGAAAGCTAAGACTTCAATAGATTCATCTATAATCTAAATCTCGACTATCTGTTTAAATGTATGTATGTATGTTTGTGTGTCTGTGTGTATGTATGTGTGTGTTGGGGTGGAGAGGGCTCCTGTAAGCCGTGGTGAAGGCAACCTTTCTAGGAGAAACAAATCTCTGATTTAAAAAACCATAAAGTGGGAGACCAGTACCCGCATTAAGCTGGTCTGCAGTTTAACTTGTTGCTGGCTATCTTGCTCTTGCTTGTTGCTGGATCTCAACATTTTGAACCGAGAGAGAGACAGCTGTCGTACAAAGCTAAGACTCTGTAACATCATCTTTGTATAGATACTCCCTCAGGGATTTGTCTATAAAAATGGTCCTGTAGCGAGAGAAGTCATTTTTGGGTTCATGGAATTTGTCTGAGGGAGTGGCACTCGTCTGACAAGACGTTGCAATCATCATCATGTCTCGCAGAAACTTTTGACAGAGGCGACAGATTTTCACGAGATTGGTATCATTCGGACGACAAATATAAAAAATTGGCTAGAACATTAATTCTTTCACTCTGAACTGGACCCTTTTCTACAGGGAAGGGTTGCTTTTTTCGCCGATATTTTCGAAAGTCATCCCCTCTTTTCGATTGTCTAGCCTTAATTTAAACCTATGTCACTTCTGGTTTGGCGATGGTCGTAACAGCAAAGATGTCATGTTTTTTTTTACTACGTTGTTTTCCCTCCTTCGCGGTATGGGTTCGAGCCTGCCTACTGCCACTTTTTAAAAAAAAAAAATTTTTTTTTTTTTTTTTTTTTTTTTGCTCAACCAACACCCTTACACACACCTCCACTTTCTTTTCCATCTTCACATCACGGGTTCAAGCCTGCCTGCCTGCCTACTGCCACTTTTTTTTTTTTTTTTTGCTCAATACACACCTACAAACACCTGAGCAATGCTGGGCACCTAGGCTAGTTATTATGAAGATAAGGTAGTTAGATGACTTGTTTTACCAAAGAATGACATTTTTTTGTTATTGTAGTGAAATTTGAAAATTGAAATGTTGAATTTAAAGTGAAATGAATGGTATCTACTAGTGTTGGGACGATTAATTGGAAAAATCGGAATCTTTCGGGGTATCGGAATCGGAAAAATTTGTGTCTATTTTCCAATGCCAAAACGATTTCTTTAATTATCTCTTTTTTTTTTATTTGATTTTCTCCAGCTGGTAGTAATTATATAAAATAATAAATGTTTATTTTAAACGACCAGTCAAACTAAAATTTATAGATAACCTCACCCACCATCCCCCCACCCCCACAAGTGCATTTTCATGTTTAAGAAACTATCTGCAAACTTAAAACGTGCTTTTATGGTAATCGGAAAAAATAACAACTTTATAGTAAATGTTTAGAGATTTATAAAGAACCGGAATCGGTAATTGTATCGGAATCTGGGGAAAATATTGAAATCGTCCCATCACTAGTATCTACTGAATTGTCATGTTGCAGTAATGCACATAATAAAAAGAAATTACGAAAAACGATGAGGTAGAAAATTAACTATTAATGAAAACAGTTTTCGAAGAAATTAGCAAAAATTGAGTTTTGCTAAATTGACCAAAGATTTTCAGTTTTCAGGAAAGATTTACCTCCCTTCTTATTACAATTAGAACTGTTTATTTCTTTTCTTCTTCAAAACTTAATTTTCGCTAATTATCTTCTTAGAAAACTATTTTCATTAATAATTAATTTTCTATCTTATCAAGCCTCTACAATGCGAGTGATTTTTCAAAGTGGTGACTAGAAATAATGAAATGCTTATCTTTTGGCGATTGTGTTTCTATCACTGACAATCTTCCAAAGCTCACTACCGAGTGAAAAATATCTTTTTAACTTTTTTTTTTTTAATAAAACGAACAAAGTTAAATTATTTAAACAATAAAAGTTTAATAGAACAATATACTTTTTTTTTCTTTTTTTTTTTTTTTTACGAAGGCTGTTAAAAAAACATCTGAAGAAATTAGAATGTTATACCTACAAGGTTAAACATAAAATTTGAGGCATATTTAGAATTGCATTTATTAAAAAAAAAAAAATATATACATAAAAAAATATTTATGATGTACATACTAGTAACAGAATGAAGATGTCATATTCTAAAAATCATGTGGTTTTATCTAGTAAATGAAAATATTTACTTATCAAAGGTCAACTAAAGATAAATTTGTCTGTAGAGCCCTGCTTATTGTTTTTCGGAATTTTTGGATATGTTCATTACTTTGACATGACAGTTCAATAGATATAACATTGGTTTCACTTGAATTTTAGTTTTCGAAGTTTGCTACAATAACAAAGCATGACTTCCTGTCTCCTTCCCCCATATAAGCATCGGTTGCTTTCTCTTAATTTTGATTTAGTTGAAACTGATTAGAGCTGTTTTTTGACTATGAGCAAAGTGTAGTATCTTTTCTGATTCTATACTTCATCTTTTATGGCTTTTATTGGGGACGAAGGGATCGTCTTCAGTCGAGGCATTTTTGTTTGTTCCGTTCGAAAATTCACCTTTTTGGGGAGCTGGATTTTCCCTACATTAAAAAATGTAGAAAGGATGTCAGACGCAGTTAGAGTTTTTGTGGTAAAACTCAAAACAAAGCTGTAGGGGAGTTTCCAGCTTTTCTTGAACCCAAAGCATTTACATAACGAGCCGTTGGTTGCCTGTACCTATTTATATGCCTCCCCACGAGGGCAACAAGAAACACAAGGTCGTTTTTAATGTGGGGAGCATCCAGTTTCCCTGAAAAAGTGCATTGTGGATTGGAACAAAAATTTAGAATTGCCTTAGTCTAGAAAGAAAATCTTTCTTGACTAAAGACAGAATTAACTAAGTTTAGCAGCAGAACAATATACTACAGTTTGTTTCTAGCTAAAAGGTGAGAAACTAGAGTTTGGTGACTGTTTGGAATAACCATTATTGCTATTTCCACTACAAATGATGGAGTGTAAAAGTCCGTGACATTTGGACTGACATTAGCGAAGATTAATATTGCTCATATTAGATTCACTGGAATTTTTTTTTAATAAATCAAAATTATTTTCTATTTTTCTGAAAATAAAATAAATCATTCTTTCATTTTTTTTTTTAATTGTCTTTAAATCTTTTAAGTGGCAGATAAAGTCAAATGGAAGCGTCCTCGTAATTTATGCCATTTCGGGAAGGGGGTAGCAGTGTTTATGCTAATCAAAAATTGAAATTTTTTGATGTAAGATTTTTACATTTTTTTTTAATAAAAGAAAGTGTAAATGTAGATAAAACTTTGTTTTTATTTTTTATCTAATTTTTTTTTTAAATTTTTTTATTTTTTATATTTTAATTAAAAAGATTTTTTTAAAATATTATTTTTATATTTTATTTTTTATATTTATTTTTTAAAAATATTTTTATTTTTTATATTTTAATTAAAAAATTTTTTTAAAATATTATTTTTATATTTTATTTATTCTATGTATTTTTTAAAAATATTTTTATTTTTTATATTTTAATTAAAAAAATTTTTTTAAATATTTTTATTTTTTATTTTTTCTATTTATTTTAAAAAAATATTTTTATTTTTTATATTTTTATTTTTATATTTTAATATTTTTTTAAATATTTTATATTTTAATTTTTTTAATTTTTTAAAATATTTTTATTTTTTTAAAATATTTTTATATCTTAATTTTTTTAAATATTTTAATTTTTTAATTTTCATTTTTATATTATAATTTTTTAATTTTTTAAAATATTTTTATATTTTAATTTTAATTTTTTAAAATTTTATTTTTTATATTGTAATTTTTTAAAAAAATATTTTTTATATCCTAATTTTTTAAAAATATTTTTATTTTACTTTTATTTTTAAAATATTTTTAATTTTTATATTTTAATTTTTTAAAAAATATATTTTTATTTTTATAGTTTACTTTTTTATTCTTTTAAATATTTTAATTTTTTTTATTTATTTTAAAATATTTTTATTTTTATATTTTAATTAAAAAATTTTTTTATATTTTAATTTTTTTATTTTTTTAAATATTGTTATTTTTATATTGTAATTTTTTTTTTCAGCTCACAAAGAATGGCTTGATCGCATTGAGGCACAGGGAAACAGACCAGAAGACTGGTTAGAATTCATTGAACACACAAAATCCCAGTCCAGTCTTTCCTATCACTCTTTCCGCAACTCATGGATTTGTGATTTGTATGTAAAAGCATTGAAGGTAGGAGGATTTCTTTCAAGTTTTTTGTTTTTCTCTGCTAAATATTCTTTTTTAAATGATTTACTAATATTACATATCTTTAATATAAACCTATTAGAATTTAAAAAAATAACTTTTCAGATAAATTACCTCCCTTGAAAAATTTTTTTTTTTTAAAAGGTTTTCGTATTTTTTTTTATTAAATCACTTTTTCTGTTAATATCGATAAACTATTGCATATATGTAGAGAAAAATGAGACAATAAAATTATAAATGAATAACGTCAAACAGTAATTTATTAAACGTCAAACAGTAATTTATTAAATATATTTATGCAAATGAAATATACAAATGATTTTTTGGGGTTTTTTTTTTTGCTCTCAGATAAATATTATTTACTTCCTAGTTCTCATACAACTGATAATCTCTCTTGCTATCTTTCTTTCTTTTTCCTTTTATCACGCGCTCTCTCTCTTTCTCTCTCTCTCTTACTCTCTGATATTGTATACAAATACTGACGGAATTTGACGAACAGCATTATCACTATTATTTTTTAAATTTTTTTTCTTTTCTTTTTTTTTTTTTTTTTTTAATTAGTCAACGGGGCAAATTATTCCTCGTAATATATAATATTCAATAGAGGATTGATTCTATAATAATACATTCGCAATCTGCATAAATTAAAATATGTTTAAGTGTATTGGATGATATGGGCTGCCAGCTAGTTTATTCTTAAAGACGATACTTTTGTAGTTTGCTTGAATCATTGTGTGTGGTTTATAAATAGTTGTTTGAAAACTATGACAATGCAGTTTTGTAGAAAAAACATTGAGTACAAAAAAATCAAATTTCAGATCAATTTACTAAATAATTTTTTTACAAAATTTATTTACATAATTTGCCAAAATTTATTGTTTAATTGGATAATTTTGCATTTTTCTTCTAATGTTTTATTTTCGATTCATTTTATTTCTTCTGTCAAAAAATTGTAATCAATATAATAATCGTTTTTTATGATGAGAAAATTTATAAATATTTAAAATCTTAAAAGTGCAACAAAATACCAATTACATTTTTATTAGTGCACTAGCAGGGGTGCCCGGAGTTGCTCGGGTGTTTGGAGGTGTATGCTGTGCAAAAAAAGCAAAAAAACAAAAAAAATGGTTAATTTTAAAAAATTTGACCCCTATTATGACCCCTTAAAATTTATAGTTTCAGGCTCAAATCACTTTATTAAGTTAGATCCAGGTTCAAGGAACCTATATCTAAAATTTCAAGTGTCTAGACCCAAAATTGTCGGAGGAGTTTGGTAGAGTTCTTAAAGGTCAAATCGTTGAAATTTGACCCCTTAACAGCCAAATTTCTGGCTGACACCCGTCACATCGATTTTCCCAAATCTCAGTACCCGGTATTTCAAATTTTGAGTCTATAGACTAAAAATTGACAGAGTTATTGCGTAGGGAAATGTACACAGACACACAGACAGACACGTTCACTTTTATAGATATATAGATAAGGCACATCTGATTCAGTGTAAAGTTTTTTTTTTTTTGTTTTTTTTTTTCTTTTTTAATTCTAGTATCTTCCTTCTTAAAATTTAATATTAATAGTTTTCGGTAAAATAATTTTCCCGGTAAACATTCTATTGAATATTTTTCTGTTGAGGCAGAAATCTTTTTCCAAGAAAATCATAACTTATTTACTAACATGTATCGGACCAGTTTGATATTGTTGTTAGATTTGTCAATGTGAGATAGGTTTTAACTGCAATCAGGTTTTAATACTGTAAAGATTAAGTCCCTTGGACTATGTGAGCAGTTACCTCCTCTTGTCTGATTTGTGATGTGTGCTTTAAGCATTGGTTAACTTGGAGTTATCTGCCCTTTGATTGTATATAAATGTTATATCCTTACTTTAAATAAGAATACAGCAAGAAACACGGCATTATGGGTGAAAAACAAAGGGGTTTATTTACAAGGGAATACATGTGACATAAGAGTTACTCGACATCTTTTCTTATTCTTTTCCTGTCTTTTCTCCTTTTCTGTCAGTCACGTGAGAGGGTCAATATATCTATAGTTCATTTCATATATGAAGGGATGTTAGGTTATTCCATTACATAAATAAAATTGCATGTGTGACATGTTCTTTCTGTGTAAAAGGCTTAGAAAATGTTAAGTGTTAATTAATTTGTTTTCTTTTGTCAACCGTTGATATAACTTCCTGCATGTTTTCTTAATTTACTTCATGATTGACTAATAAACGTTATTAATTAACCTACAAATCCGTTATTATTTAAAATGTGTTCAAATATGATAATTTATACAGATTGCATATGTATGTCTTAACGAATCAATCCTTCATTGAATATTATATGCTACCAGAAAGGATTTGTCTGGTGGACTTGTAGGGGATAAATATGTGTCCTCGACTCTGACATCAAAATAGCATTGGGTAACTTGGAGTTATCTGCTCTTTGACTCTATATAAACACATGTGTATGTGACGTGTTTATTTCTCTTTATTTGTAGCCATGTAAATAAAAGAACCTGTCTTTTTATGTTTATGTTTGTGTGTAAAAGGCTAAGAAAATCTTAAGTGTTAATTGATTTTTTTTTTTTGTCAACCATTGATATAACTTTCTGTGTGAGGTCATTTAAGGAAGGAAGGAAGGCACGTTTTCTTTATTTACTTCATAATCAACTTAACAAACGTTATTAATTAACCTAAAATTGTGTTACATTCTTTTTAATTTTCGAGGTAAACCTCATCTTCAGAAAGAATAAAAAATTAAAATACAACCACTCTGTGAATGAATGTTATGTCTTGTAGTTAGACAGCAGTAGAATAGATTTGTAGAGGTTCTTATATATTGTAAAAAATGTTGGTCATCATTTGCATTTGTTATTAAATTATTGTTATAATCTAACAGGGTGCAGATGCTTGTGTGGCAGCTGTATGCAAATAGTCAAGCCATGTGCGGGATGACATCACGGCAGGAAAAAAGAGGTTTATGTGTACAAGTGTTACCCCCCCCTCCCATATTTTTATTTTTGTCTTTTATTTTTTCAGCTGATTATTATTGAATGAACCCTAATCTACCAGATTATCAAAAGAAATGAAAAAAAAAGTCAATATTTAAATATTTGTTGGAAGTGCTCAGTTTCTAATGCAATATTCTAGTAAATCGATCACCCATTTTAGAACCAATCAAGGTTTTTAGGCCAAATTTCGTGAATTTATCCTTTTTTCAAGCAGTTTAGCCTTTTTTTTTTTTAATTTCGCTTTAAATTTGTCCTTTTTCCGATTATATTTACAAAGGTTTTGCCCAGATGGATTTTTTTTGATTTTTTATTTTTTTCCAATTTTTTTTTTTTCTTTTGATACACAATCTTCAAGTTTTATCACCTAACATTTGCAATTTCTAAATAAACAGGAAAAATCTTTGTTATACTTAAGTGTGTGTACAGTTTCTAATACAATACATCCAACCCCCATATTGGAACCACTTGATGAGAACATGCGCACCCCTTTTAAATAAAGGATTTTTCACTTATCAATCTAAGGGCATTAATTAATGGTCAATGTAAAAAATTTTTAAAAGTTGATTTTTAGGGGTATTCACTGGTATTGTTTTCACTGGTCACCATGTTTGTTTTCACGTGCATTCAATTTTTTTGCAAAATTTGAATTTCGCAAAAACTGATGATCACGTTAAACACGTAAAGTTACGCATGGCTGGAAGAGAAAGGAATAAAGGTATTTTGTTAAAACCTGAAACGAGTTAAATTTCTTTCTTCTTCCTTTCTTGTGTTTCTTGCGACAGAGTCTACAATATGTTGGGTCCCGACATGTTAACATGTGCATAACATGACAATATTTTACCAGTATTATATGTAATATGTATACTGTTTCCAGCATGCATGTATTTTGTGGAAATGTATACAACCTTTAGACGGCATAAACTGTCATTGACAATTAAAACTAAGACATGGCATATTTTTAACATAGGTGGCATGGGTAAAACTGAAAAAAAAAAAAAAAAAACCCAAAAAGTACATTTCTTCAGAAGCCTGTAAATACAAAACAAAGGATTTACTAAGACCTTAAAGATAGTTGTAAGCTTAATAAGTTTTACAAAATAAAAAAAAACCAAACATTTGGGCATAAAAATACTCATGGGAAGGAAAAATACAAATTATGCTGAATAACAGTTGAATTTTGAAATGTTCTTTCCGTTAATAATTACAAAAAACCCCCTGCTCAATCACTAATAATCATGGCTAGTGATACATTACCTGAAAGTACTTTGTTCAAACTCCTTGGCTTAATGTTCACAGGGAACATGAGTTGGAACAAATACATTGAAGGCATTGCCAAGGCTGCTGTAAGGAAGATGGGCTCTCTATACCATGCTAGAAAGTTACTTATGCCTGAGAGTATCCTGTACTTCTACAAGGCCACAGTGTTGCGAAGTCGGATGGTAAAAGTCTGATTCCAACTCCTTTTATATCTTCAACTCCTTGACCCCCATGTGAAAATCTATTCTGCATATCCATATACCAGCCTCCCACACCTATTCAGCATTTTGTAAATCCTTTTCCTGTATATTATTTTTTCGACGTTTAACATTCACTTGTATGATAAATATACTCACATATACACTCTACCAGCTTAGTAGAATAAGAAAGATAACAAAGGGATTAAAAAAAAAAAGTTTACAATTAAATGTTATGCTATTAGTTCAAAAGGGAATACAATATTTAGGGATAGGGAAACCTCTTTAGGCCATGGCATTTCGAAGATAAACACTTCTCGTCAGAAGAGGGGAGGAAAGACACATTATACAGAGAAGAAATTTTTTAAGATAATATTGCCTTTACGGAAAGAGGGTCAAAGGAAAAACACGAAAAAACTATAAAGGTAGCATGGGTTACTTATTAATTTACGGCCATTTTTTTTTCGGATAAGATTGTAATTCTGGATCTAATCCAGTTGCAAAAATCTATTTGATTCAGGAACTGGATAACTTTCGGATTACAGCCGGATTGTTATCTGATGTAATCCAGTGATCTCACTCAAAGACAGAATTTTTATTAATCCTGTGTAAAACAGCTGTCCAGACAGAATTTGCAATGATCCAATGGACCGAAATATCTTGATGAAGTAGAAGCATTACAGTACAAAATATGATAGATCTCCAAAAATAAAAGCAAAACTACACAAAAACTGCTGAATTTTGCAACTGGTAAAACCAAACGGGAAAATCATGTAAAAAAAAAAAAAAAAAAAAAAAAAAAAAATTTATTGGACTTAAGGAGTTGGAGTTGAATAAAAAATTTTGACTCCGCAACCTGCAAGGCCACCATTCGCCTATGTATGGGAGTATTGTTGCCACATTTGGGCTGGTGCATCTGCTACTAGTTTCTCCCTCTTAGACAGGGTCCAAAAGAGAGTCGCCAACTTGCTATATCTAGCACTATCAGCTAGGCCCCAATTTTGCATTATTCAAAATTATGTTTTTGAAAGGTGATATGTATGAATGTGAAATTGTATATTATTATTATTATTTTATTATTTCATTATTTTTATTATTTTTTATTATTATTATTGTTATCATTATTATTATCATTATTTTATTTTATTATCATTTTATTATTTTTTATTATTTTATTATCATTATTTTATTATCATCATTATTTTTTATTATCATCATTATTATTATCGTTATTATTATTGTTATTATTATTAATATTATTATTATTATCATTGTTATTATTATCATTATTTTTATTATTATCGTCATTATTATTGTTATTTTATTATTACTATTATTATTGATATTATTATTGATATTTTTATTATTGTTGTTATTATTATTATAGAAATTAAAATTGTTTTTTCTTTCTTTCTAGTCGATTCCAGGTGATTTGAGTAAAAACAATGTGATGTTTGTTAAATTGTGGATCGATTACGCTAATTTCAAAAGGTAAGCTTTCTTATGATTATGGATTTTTTGTTTTTAGAAATTGTGGTGAGACCTTTTGAAAATTAGTCCAACTTTTTTTATATATATTTTTAAATTCGACCCTAAACAAGGCACATTGTTACTGAGAATTAGAAGCTAGATTTACGGTGCATCTTAAGTGGGGAGTTGTGCAGTGAGATCTTTGTTTCTGTCATATTTAAATTTTGCATGTTTTTTGTATGGTATTTGACCGAGGTGGATTGAACTGGCTTCCTCCTATGGAGAAAGTGTTAGATGATATTGAATCCATAGGCTTTTCCCAATTTCCTGTATTTTGCATGTTGGTACAGTCAGGAGCAGGGAGGTAATTTCAAAAGTAATTTGTTTGAGCAAAGAAGCCTTTCTTTTTCTTTTTTGAAATCACTCCAGACAAGGCATAAAGCCACTTGATGTAGGGAACTAAAAAAAAAAATATCATTTCAAGGTCAAAAACTTATCAATAAGTGTTAGATGGAATATATTCTGCTCCAGGAAAAAAAAAACAATTCTTCCCTCAAGATTTTATTGTTGGCATTGGTTTCCCCGATATTTTTCTAGTTAGAATTCTTTCTAGAAAGACGTTGGAGATTATGGGAATGGACCATGTGAAGGTTGCCAACATCCTAAGTGAAAGTGATTTTTGTGGAAGAAACTGGATTTGAACTTGGGACACCCGTGTTGTTAACCACTAGGTAACTGTCACCTCATTTGTTGAGATGAGGATGGGTGATTGATAACCACTAGGTAACTGTCACCTCATTTGTTGAGATGAGGATGGGTGATTGTTAACCACTAGGTAACTGTCACCTCATTTGTTGAGATGAGGATGGGTGATTGATAACCACTAGGTAACTGTCACCTCATTTGTTGAGATGAGGATGGGTGATCGATAACCACTAGGTAACTGTCACCTCATTTGTTGAGATGAGGATGGGTGATTGATAACCACTAGGTAACTGTCACCTCATTTGTTGAGATGAGGATGGGTGATCGATAACCACTAGGTAACTGTCACCTCATTTGTTGAGATGAGGATGGGTGATCGATAACCACTAGGTAACTGTCACCTCATTTGTTGAGATGAGGATGGGTGATTGATAACCACTAGGTAACTGTCACCTCATTTGTTGAGATGAGGATGGGTGATTGATAACCACTAGGTAACTGTCACCTCATTTGTTGAGATGAGGATGGGTGATTGATAACCACTAGGTAACTGTCACCTCATTTGTTGAGATGAGGATGGGTGATTGATAACCACTAGGTAACTGTCACCTCATTTGTTGAGATGAGGATGGGTGATTGTTAACCAGCCTACCTTACTATTCTGTTTTTCTCTAGCAATTATGATTTTCCATTTTTCTTTTTTTTTTTTTTTTTTTTTCCCTTTTCAGTGAAGATCATGCTGAAGACAGTCGCATTCTGTTCAGTCAAGCGCGATCAATCGCTAGGAAATTTGCCATTGCCCATATTGCTGCGGCAGAATTTGAGTTGAAACAAGGTAACCTTTTATTTCTGACACATTAATATCATTGTTACCCTTCAAGTATCCAGGTGTTTGGAGGTGTATGTTGAGCAAAAAAAAAAACAAAAAACGTAGTCTCAAACCCGTACCGCGAAAGAGGAAAAGAATGTGAAAAAAATAGTGACGTCTTTGCCGTTGCATCCATCACCAAAGCGGAAGTGGCGAAGGTGTAAATTAAGGCTAGTCAATCGAAAAGAGAGGATGACTTTTGAAAATATCGGCAAAAAAAGCGACTCCCTCCTTGTAGAAAAGTGCCCAGCTGTGGGTGAAGGAATTAATGTTTTTAGCCAATTTTCGATATTTGTCATCCGGAAGGTCGTGCTTCAAAACGATATTTATTTTGTGAAAATCCGTCACCTCTGTCGAAAGTTTTAAGCAAACAAACATACATGCAGGTGAGATTTATATTATAGATTAACTAGCAGGAAGATTGTCCTTTGCAGCTTTTCGGCTAGGCTGGAAGGGTGATATAATTGTGACATCGACCCCTACCTTGGCAAGGAGGAAGTAATACCTGGTAGACTATCGGGACAGAATAGATAATGCACTTTCCGTTTACACCCCCCCCCCCCACTTCTCAGAAAAAGCAATCTTATTTACAACGCTATTGATAATGGTTACCCGTTCATCCATTGATTTTTGATTATCGCTTAGCACGCTTAATCAGAAATCTGATGTGTTTGGATTTCTAGTCATGACTTCCGCTTTGTCTGGAGGTCATTTATATATTAACAGGATAACGTGCGTGTTATTTATTTTCTATGTCACGCTTACGTACGAGTGAATGTCGTTTAATTTTTATGGGTTTGCATTTCTTGTTATGAATAATTTTACCAAGAATTCTTCATAAGTTTTGGTTTCGGTTTCGATTCAAGCTGATGCACCCAATTCATATAGATTTTTTTTTTTTTGATTTTTGAAATTGCAACTTTATAATATATAAAAATCGATAGAACATTAACTCTGTAATAATATATTCGAAATCTGCAAGAATTAAAATATATTTAAATGTACTTTATGACTGGGCTATGCCACACGTCCTTGCTAGCTTACATAAATACTTTTACGGTTTTAACAAAAGAACTACACTAATATCAGAGTATCTCCATTTACGCTGAACATCCACAGAATGCCATCATCAATATATTACATATGAATGAGTCTCCTGTGGAATTTCCACAGGTACCGCTAGTTTATTATTAATGCAGTATTTGCCATTTCTAAAAGTAATTAAAATCGGAGGATATTTTGAAATGAGACAATGTCCGCATTGTATTTTTTATGTTTTAAAAAATTACTTGTGATGGACGGACAAACGAACAAAATCTGTTTCTATAAGAAAAAAAAACATTTTTTTTTTTTTCTTTTTTTTTTTTACCAAATTGCTAGAGCCTTACTTAAATTATTTATTCGGAGGCTATTTCTTTCTTTTTCATTATTCTTTTCCTCTTTTCTTCCTCTCTCCATCTTGCCATCCTTTTCCCTCTTATGACAGTTTTCTCTGAAAACTGAAAATGACGAAAACAGGGGAATTAGATGACATTTCGGATTCTTCGGACAACTGTTTTCATCTTGAGTGCTATTTTCATGTTTTGGTCGATGTAACCTCTGACCTTCTTCAGGTCTATTTTGTCGAACTCAGAATTTTTTTTGTCAAACTCAGGAACTTGGTCGGAATTTCAAATGTAATCATTTAATTCATGGGTGTAGCATGCTCTTGTTCCATCCGCCATGACTGGATATAGAGATCCTTAGTAATTTGCAATTGTATTTTTCGGTCACCCATACTGAGAATTAAACCTTCAATCTTCAGGAGAATATCACTTTTACGATTGATTTTTCCAAGTACTCTAACTATCCTTTCATAGCCCTTGAGGAGCATAGGCCATCTACAACTTTTTGTAGATGTTTTTGTAGCGAGGATTTCTTTTTACAGGGTGAGGGTGCTGGCCCCATGCCCAACCTTCCCAGAAGGTACATACAGCGCCTAGCCTTCCCAAATGGTCACCCATCTGGTACTGGCCAGGCTCAACATTGGTTAACTTCGGTGGTCTGGTGAGATCCGATCTGTCAACGTGATTGTGCCGTACTACTCTAACCATGGATCACCAAAAAATACAATTGCGAATTACTTAGAACCTCTATCCAGTCATGGCTGATGGAACAAGAGCATACTACACTCGTGAATTAAATAAATAGTTCCGTTCGAAATTCCGTCCAAATTCCAGGGTTTGACAGAAACATTCCCGAGTTCGGCAAGATACACCTGAAAAGGTCGTAGTTTACATCGACTGAAACATGAAAATCTAGAATGCCTTAATAGAGAATCATCAGCATCTGTATTTTATCAACTGCGAACTGTTTACTAGAAAAAATAAAATATGAAACGCATCAATCTACAAATAATTTATACACAAAATAGAATTTATTAAATACTAGCAGGACTACCTGGTGTTTCCTGGGGCAAAGGTATAACATATTTCTTTTGAAACTTCTATCCCACCCCTTGTTTTTCCCTCAACCCAGCCCATTTCTCTTTAATTAGACACACATACACAATTCTCCTTTATATAATTGATTCTGTAAGAAATGAGTTGGCATTTTTTTTTTCATAATTATAGATAACACTGAACCCCCCCCCCCAAAAAAAAAAAAAAAAACTATCTATTCCACTAACAAACCTTGCCCAGTTGACTGTTTTTAATTTGAGATATTATTTATTCAGGCCAACAACAATCAAGAATATACCAACTTTGTGGGTGTTTATTTTGTATTTTTTTATTTTATTTTAGCTGGCCATAGATACAGACATTTCTATAATAGAAGATTTGAAAGTATTAAATACAAAAGCCTTGCACTAAAATAAATCCCCCTGATGAAACTTGGGCCGGTCGATTCTCATGCACTTATTGCACTGTGCTGAAATGTTATTTCGAAAGCAGTTCTTAACTTGGGGAAGCAGGGGAGGGGTGTTGTAACTATTCTGTACAATCACGTAACATTGTGGCAACTTGAAAACACTATTTAAAAAATTTGCACAGTAAAATACGTGTAGAAGTACCAAATAAATGTCTTTTAATTTCAGGATGACTCTCGTCTAGAGGAAGCCCCATGTTTTGACAAGCTTCTGGGTTTGACCTTTACTCCTGATCAGAAATGGAACACGTACATCAAATCTGTGGCCAAGGTCGCTGGGAAAATGGTGGGATTGTTCTACCACTCCATAAGATATCTCCCTAATGATGCAATTCTCTATCTATATAAAAGCCAAGTACGTCCAAGGATGGAGTACAGCTGCCACATCTGGGCAGGAGCTGCTAAAAACAGCCTATCCTGCCTTGACAGAGTACAAAATAGACTTTGTAGCCTAGTGGGGAATGCCCTTTTCCCTTCCCTGCAACCTCTCTCCCACAGGAGAGACGTTGTGAGCCTGTCTGTTTTATCGTTATTTCCATGGCAAGTGCTCGTCTGAACTCCATTCTGTTGTCCCCCTTCGCCAATCTTTCACAAAAAACACCCGACTAGCTGAAACCACTGTCAATAATTTTCCCCACTCTTTATCAGTGCCTAAATCAAAACGTAGATTCCATGAACAAAGCTTCTTTCTTAGAACTGCACGCCTGTGGGACTCTCTGTCTCTTGCCTGTTTCCCTCCTGACTTCAACTTGGATGTCTTCAAGTCCAATATAAACAAATTCCTGATGAACCGCCCCCTTAAGTAATGACACTTTATCAAATCTCCAATACTAACTATTACGATACTATCCCATTGATTACTGTACACACAATAACCCTTATCCCCGAGTGGCTTCTGGGCCTTGATAAGTAGTGACCTCCATGTAAAAAAAACAAAAAGGAGATATTATTTATCCAGTGTAACATCAGTGAAGGATATACCAACTTTGTTGGTGTTTGTTTTATAGTCTTTTTTTTTTTTTTTTACTTTCTGTTGGACATAGATACTGACATTTATATAATAGAAGGTTTGAAAATATTAAGAGCCTCAAGTGCAAAAATCTTGTTCCAAAATAAATGGAGTTGGCACTTTTTTTTTACATAGGGGTCACCATTTATCAAGGCCCGGAAACCACTTGGGGATAAGGGTTATTTTGTGTACAATAATCAATGGGATAATATTGTAGTAATAGTTGGTTTGGAAATTTGATAAAGTGTCTTACTTAAGGGGGCGATTAATCAGGAATTTGTTCATGTTGGACTTGAAGACGTCCAAGTTGTAGTCAGGTGGGAAACAGGCAAACGGAAGAGAATTCCACAGGCGTGCACTTCTCAGAAAGAAGCTTTGTTCATGGAATTTATGTTTTGATTTAGGCACAGATAAAGTGTGGGGGGAAATTACTGACAGTGGTTTTAGCTAGACGGATGTTTATCATGAAGGATTGATTGGTGAGGGGGGACCAGAGTTTGGAGCTCAGGTGAGCACTTGCCATGGAAATAACGATAAAACAAAGACAGGCTCACAACATCTCTTCTGTGGGAGAGAAGTTGCAGGGAAGAGAAGAGAACATCCTCCACCAAGCCACAAGGTCTATTTTATATTTAGTCAAGGCAGGATAGGCTGTTTTTTGAAGCTCCAGCCATGATGTAGTAGCAGTACTTCATCTTTGAACGTACTTGGCTTTTATAGAGATAGAGAATTGCATCAGTAGTGAGATATCTTCTGGAACGGTAGAAGGATCCCACCATTTTCGCAGCGGCCCGGGCAACAGACCTGATATATGTGTTCCATTTCAGATCAGGAGTAAAGGTCAAACCCAGGAGCTTGTCAAAACATGAAGCCTCCCCAAGATGAGAGCCATCCATTTCAATTGATGCTAGATTAGGAACAGAGCGTTGATGATGTAAAGTTAGGAGCTTGGTTTTAAATGCATTTAATTTTAATGCATTTAAAACCAAGCTCCTCTCCCAATGAACCACGTGCTCAAGATCAGAGAAGAGGGAATCAGAGAGAACTTTGTCCTTTACGGCCTTTGATGTTTTGCCGTAGATGGTTATGTCATCAGCATAGATGCTAACGAAGTATGTGTTTTGGGAGATCATTGATGTAGATCAAGAAGAGAGTTGGGTCCAGGATGGACCCCTGAGGGACTCCAGCATTAATACTGTGGGCCTCTGATTGCT
This sequence comes from Euprymna scolopes, assembly GCF_053919585.1. Lineage (NCBI taxonomy): Eukaryota > Metazoa > Mollusca > Cephalopoda > Sepiida > Sepiolidae > Euprymna > Euprymna scolopes. The sequence goes on from NC_136519.1 coordinate 82,550,992, forward strand.
GCCCATCAACCACTACTCTTATGAACCTATCGGAGAGAAATGATTTAATTATTGAGAAAACATTTCCAGTTATACTGTAGCTGGAAATCTTGTGAAGTAAGCCCTTATGCCAAACCTTATCGAAGGCCTTTGATATGTCAAGAGCAATTGCCCTAGAAAGGAAGCCTTTGTTGAGAGATTCACTAATCCTATGAGATATAACTGTTAGCACATCAGCTGTAGATCTAACAGAACGGAAACCATTTTGCATGTCACTAAGGAAGTTATTTCTGCTGAGGTCGTTGACTACTTCTTTATTTAATATGGATTCCAGTAACTTACTCATGACACACAAGAGATTTATTGGTCTGTACTGAGAGGGAGATGACTTATCAACTGAATTCTTAAATACAGGGCATACTGACGAGATTTTCCAGGGTTTTGGAAAGCACTTTTCTTTAAGGCAACGCTTAAACAGTTTTGTAAGTATGGGGGCAAGTTCTGGTCGAAGCTTTTTCAACAATATAATTGGAATGCCGTCTGGGCCAGTTGCTTTACTGGAATCAAGGTTCTTGATTAGCTTGGTAACCTCATGCACAGATATTTGTATGTTGGATAGTGTGCTGTCTGTTGTAGGAAGAAATACGGGGAGTTGATGACCTTCGTCGCAGAGGATAGAATTAGCTGCAAAGTTCTTGGCAAATAGTTTGGCCTTGTCTGATGCTGATGAGATGATCTCAGGTCCATTGATCATGGTTGGGATAGAACACACACATCTGTTCAGGATCCTGTTTGCTATTTGCCAAAACTGGTCGGAACTAAGCCGCTGCTCAGCTACTTTGGATTTAATGGACTGAGCATATAGCTCTCTTGCATTTTTTATTACTCTTTTACAGTGGTTGCTGGCAGTCCTGAAGGCAGCTTTAGTCTCAGTACATCTATTACGTTGGTAGCTATGGAAAAGTGATTTCTGTGCGCAATGGCAGCAGCACATTCTGGGGAGAACCATGGTTGGCTGTTCATGAAACAAATTTTACTGGAATTGGATCTAAACTTGCTTTAACTTCGTTTTTTTTATATTTGTTTGTTTCAATATTAAACATTCCTTGTCTTTTTTTTTTTTTTTTTTTTTTTTTTTACTTCTTTCAGGCAATGAGGCCAAATGTCAGAAAATTTTGGAAAAGGCTGAAATTTTCAGTGCTGAACCGGCAAGTCTTTTGAAAAAAGCATTTCAGAATCTGAAGGTGGGCAAATCTTACCTGCTGACGGCGTCAGAGAAGGCTAACTATTTTGAAAAGAGTGAGTTCCAATTTTATTGCTAATTGTTACAGTTTGGGCTTATTCTTTTAGTTTTTATTATTAGTGAGACCCCTGTGGAAATTCTGCATTGTGTTTTTTTGTTTTTTTTCTACTTGGGAGTCACCACTTATCAAGGCCTGAAGGCCACTTGAGGATAAGGGTTAATGAATGTAAGGTGGTAGTTTAGTAATCGTTAATTGTGTAAATTTCTGAAGGCCAAATTCACAAAATTCATCTTAAAAAAAAAAAAAAAATATTTTGCTTGTCCCTTCCTTAATTAGTGCATATATTATACTTTTAAAAAGGTTGATTATAATTTTTGAAGTCCAAATAATGTGATACTTCTGCTCAGTCTCAAGAGACAACAGACGCCCCTGTAAGGATAGTGGTGCGTGTAATTCTAAGGCAAGGGTTGCACAGTCACCAACTGCACCTCTCCTAAATTGGCACTGCTTGGATCCAGTGGCAAGGGGAGGCTCAGGACTGACTGGAAGCAGTACCAAGATAAGTGGAGAACACCTGGAATTCCCAAATGGTCACCCATTTTAGTACTGACCGGGCTCAATGTTACTTAACTGCATGGATCTGATGGGAACTGGTGTGTGAACATGATTATGGCGTGTAATAATACGCTACTTGTATAGTTTAGTCAAGACATTCAAAAATGAAAATATTGAAAAAAAGGTTATATTGTACATATTGGTTTTGGACTGAAGATCTCCGGAAAAAAATTTCATTTAATTTGATCAAGTAGTGATTTTTAAATTTTTTTTTTTTTTTTTACAGCAGAAAAACACGTTTTTATGAGAGTGTGTTGAAATCAGCCATTTTGAAATTTGCTGAACATGCCATGGGGAGATAACTCCAGTTAAAGTGCCGAGACTCCCTCCCCATCTTTAATACTAGCTTTTCTTCCTAAAAATCGAACTTTTTGCTCGGTATCATAACAAATTGTTTTTTCGCTGTAAAAAAAAAAAAAAAAATACTTGATGAAATTAAGTCAAATTTTTTCCGGAGAAATTCGTTCCATAACGGATGCGTGCAATATAACCTTTTTTTCAATATTTTCATTTTTTAATGTCTTGATTAAACTGTACAAGTACCAATAATATAAATGAGACAAAATAATTATTGCTTTACAAATGCAAGCGTGCACAACAAATCGGCATTTCATGTTCGCACGTTATAATAAAAAGAATCTAAATAATAGGAATTATCAATCGTTTTTTTTGTTTTTGTTTTTTTTTTTATAGAGAATGAAATTGAAAAAACTTAGCTAACAATAATTTTTTTTTTTTATAGAGAATGAAATTGAAAAAACTTAGCTAACAATAATTTTTTTTTTTTATAGAGAATGAAATTGAAAAAACTTAGCTAACAATAATTTTTTTTTTTTTATAGAGAATGAAATTGAAAAAAAATTAAAATTAGGTAACAATTTTTTTTTTTATAGTCTGAAATTGAAAAAATTTAGCTAACAATAATTTTTTTTTCTTTTTTTATAGAGAATGAAATTGAAAAAAAAATTAAAATTAGGTAACAATAATTTTTTTTTTTTTTTATATAGAGAATGAAATTGAAGAAAAAGAAAAAAAACCTACTTTGACGACGAGTGTAAGTTTACCCGATCGGAGTACGAAGAACAAGTTCCTGGCCAATATGATGGTTTCTCATGCGTAAATATTTTTTTTATTTATTTATTTATTTTTTTATTATTTATTTTTTTTATTTTGTTGTATTGCTAAGTTTGCTTGTGGGGTTTTCAAATTTGGTGTTGGCAGTAACTCTGTATTCAGTATAGGTTGTCATTAAGTTCGCAGAAGATGTAGTTGGTTCCGAGGAGGATTAAGCCCTATTCAAAACTATTTTTGTGGGAGATGTACTGATACTGTTTTGTCCAATTAAAAGCATGCATTCCATCGTATTCTCTGTGGATGGTCTACAGACATTGGAATTTGTGGATTCATTTTTCTGTGCAGGTGTAAAATGTGATTTATTTTTGAAGAGACATTTTTTTTTTTTTTTTTACTATGGACGGCAAAACAAAAAAGTGGTAAATATATAACAAAAATGTTATCGAAGACAAGGTAAGTTACTCTAGGCATATTATCATTTGAACATGAGAGGATATTAATTGGGGAAATGAGATAGATAGTGGTTTACAGTACATTTAAACTTCTGTATGTCGGTAAAGTCAAAGAAACAGGTAACAGGGAGAGAATTCCAAAGTCTAGCAATCCAAGAAGCAAAGCATCTGGGAACCTCTATAATGAAAGGGTGAGATTTTGTTGCTAAACAAATTTTGTCAGAGGTATGTACGCCAAGGGGGTACAATTGTGCCGAGTTTATCTTAGCACGTTCTGTTAAATACTTGTAAAACAGGCACAGAGATGCAACATTGCAGTGATGGGACAGGGGTTGGAGCTTAGTTGACAAAGTGGGACCTATTAGATTGGAGACTTTTGTTTTTGACCTTTTCCAAGACGGAGAGACAAGTGGCAGATGTACCAACCCAGATCTGGCCACAATACTCTGCATGGTGGGTGAATGGTAGTTTTAAAGAGGTACAGGATACCCTTAGGTGAAAGTAATTTTCTAGCACAGTAGAGGGAGCTCACCTTCATTGCAGCAGCCTTTACAATGTCCTTAATGTATTTGTTCAAGGTCATGTTGTCTGTGAATATTGCACCAAGGAATTTGAAGGTAGGATGTTATTAGTCATGGCTATCAGTGGTTGAGAAGTTTTCTTGTAATTATTAAAGGAAAGAAGCTTAGTCTTAGGAGCATTGAATGTTACCATCTATTTACGGCCTCATTCCATTATAGACTGGATGTTGTTTTCTAAGGATTCTGGCATTGGTCTTTTTCCATCATGTTCTTTATAGAGCATTGTATCATCTGCAAATATACTCATTTCTATATTGAATGATATAAGCTGGTCATTGATGAATATTAGAAATAATAGAAGTTCAAGTTCATCGCTTAAGAAGCAAAGTTAAATACAAAAAGAGCAGCGTTTCAAAACTGCTAATAAAAAAATCATATATATATATATATATATATATATATATATATATATATATAGATATTGTTTCAAAGCTCGATGTCTCGGACAACAAATATCGAAAAACTGGCCAAAAACATTAATTCTTTCACCGTCAACTGGGCCGTTTTTTACAAGATGGAGTCAGTTTTTCGTCAACATTTTAGCAAGTCATTCGATCTCGCATCAACGTCACATAAAAGATGTTATTTCAACTGCCCGTGACATCAAAATCGCAGTGGACGCATCGATAGGACCATTTGCTTTTTTTCATCTCCTTTTTCTCTTGTGCGTTGCGAGTTTAAGCCTGCCTACTACTCTAATTTTTTTTTTTTTGCTGAACCAACACTCTTACGTACACATCCACACACCCGGGCAACGTTGGGCACCCAGGTTAGTATGTATATATATATAAAATAAAAATTACAATTAAATTTACCAAAATGACCCAAGATGGTAAAATTAAAGTATAATATAAATATTAAAGAATTAATATTTATAAAGTTATTTCAGCCAGATGTAAAAGCTCGATAAAAACCAAATAGGAAATAGAGCTTATAATACGAGCAAGCAGTTAATAAAACATGTTAAAAAACACTCTGAAATGAGTTAAAAACCTTTTTAATCCGAAAAGGAAACACTAGATAAGTCGATAGTCCTTATATAATCTTCTATTATATAAATCTCAACTGTCTGTTACGTGTGTTTGCATGTGTTCGTATGTCCGCTAAAAACTTGCATAGGACCGGGTTGAAACCAGCACCATCTTAAAGACTGACCTTGGATGCATAATATCTGAAAATTAGAAAAAAAGATAAATTCTGTGGTGGTAAACTGGACTGTTTCTTGCAAGGAGGGGTCACTTTTTGTGTTGAGATTTTTGCAAGTCATGTATGCCTAGCAAACTGAATCTATGTTTATAAAACGTTATTTTAAACGGTCATGACATTATAAGTCATCGTGGCCGTGACAGCTAGCGCATTAGCTTTTTGTTCCTTCTTTTCCTCTTCCGTGTTTCAGGTTCGAGCCTGCCTATTATGGCTAAATTTTTTCTTCTTTTTTTGATCGCACGGGCACGTGCTACTATTTTGATTGAAAGTAAAATTGTTTTGATTTGATTGATTTATTTTTTTTTTTTAGGGGAAGGGCTGCCGAAATATCTTGTGGGGAAGTTTTCACCTACTTCTGTTTTTTTTTTTTTTTTTTTTTTTTGGGGGGGGGGTTGCTCATGCTCAATATCCTTAGTATGAGCAGCTCTGTATAAACCGAATCTCATGTCCACCCGGGCAATGCCGGGTATCCATGCTAGTCTATAATAAAAAGCGAAAATGTGTGTTAGTGTGTGCACATTTTTTGTATGTCCAGCAAAGACTTTTTTTGGGAGGGGGGGGTCACTAATTCTTACAACTTTTTATATACTCCCTAGATTATAATATCTCCGATTTACAAAATGAGGTCATCTCTATCTTTTATTTGAGCGACTTTTACATGCTATTTTCGTGCTATTTCTTGGTCTCTGCATGTTTGTTTGGCTTTTCAGTATAAAAGTGAAACTGAATCCATAGCAGTTGAGTCTCCCTGGCAAACGTGCCGGGAGGTCCAGAAAAGCAATGAGTTTTGATCAATGTGGGGAAAATCCATCATATCAGACAATTGCTATTCATTTGGACACTCTTTTTTTTTTTTATGCGGAGCTGGTTTTCCCAAACATCTTGGGGAAACAAACAAATACGCAGAAACTGGCTTGCAACCAAAGCTACTGCAGGATTTCATTCCCTTATCGCGTGATGTTTGACCTCATTAAATTTACGCACATGTGTGAACTCATTTACTTTTTAATTATTTAATTTCAACCATTCTCACTTCCTCTGCCATCGTAGCGTTGTGGTAAGTTATCGGCTTATCACGTTCGTTTCCACCTTCGCCTCAAGGTTTCAGGTTCAAGCCTACCTGCCTACCAAAACATTTTTTTGTTTGTTTTTTTTCTTACACACATACACACCGACACACAAACACCCGGGCAACACCGGGCACCTCCCGCTAGTCTATTATATAAAGGAGAACTGTCTGTGTGTTTGCTAAAAACTTTTCTCATCCACATCCGACTGGATTGAAACTGGTACCATCTGAAAGGTCAATGTCCTGGGTGCATAATAAGTAAAGAGAAGTAACTTTAATTTTTTGTCTGGGAATTGTTTCTTTTATGCCAACTCATTCTTCAGGGAATCTATAAAAGTGTGTGCGTGTCCAGAGAGAGAGGAAATGGGTGGGGTGGAGAAGAAAGAGGGGGGGGGGTAGATAGTAGAGGAACCGGAGGTGAGAAACGGGAATTTTTAATAGAAATATGTCTCATTTTTGTCCCAGGCAACACAGAGTATCCTTGCTAATATTTATAGAAGTACAAAAAATTCATGATGGAAAATAAAGTTGAATAAATTACAATATTTAAATAATTTTTTTTTTTTTTAAACGTTGGTAGCTTTATTTGTTTATGAATTGACTCCCTCTGAATACAATATATTTTGGATAGTTTAATGATATTCTCTGGAGTTTTATTTTAAGCATTTTGTATTTCGTTATATCTCAATCACTCATAAAACTACATTCGTGATACCTTTTGGACCTTATGGAGTACAATTTCTTTGGACTTTGAAATTATAAACTGAATTGAACAGTAAAAGATTGCAATAGTATAGATTCAGACAAATATCAAATTTTTGTTAGTAAATGATTTTTCTTTGTCTTTTGAAGAAATTGCCTTTGATTTTCAGTGATTTAAGTTTTTATTTAAAAAAAAAACAAAAAAAACTTTATTTTGCAGGCCGGTTATCAGTAATCCCAAAAATGAGCCCCATTCATCTTCGGAGAAAGCTTTCCACCCCACCGATCCTTTTGGCTCCTCGGAGAAATGGATGTCTGGAAGCCTCCTCTCAGAGAAATGGGGTTCCTGCGGCAACTTTCCTCCCGACGGGCGTTTGTCCAACATTTTCTCTGCTCCAGACCGCCGCCTATCAAGTATCCACAATGTCGGCGACCGGAGGCTCTCTAGCATCCATTCTGTAACTGACCGGAGACTATCAAACATTCATTCGGCCGCATCTCACGGACCCCCTTCGTCGGTTCTCTCTCATCAGACGACCCCAGATTCACACAATCCATACAAGAGTAGCAGTGACAACAACAGTAGTGAGAGCAGAAGCAGCAGTTCTATTTCCCACTTATTTAAGTAATTTTTTAATTTTTGTTTATTTTTAATTTTTATTTAAAAAAATTTTTTTTTATTTCTCTGATCAAATTGTGGTAGGTTCAGCAATGAAACATGTGTCTGTAGATGATTAAATTTTAAATATGCACACACGCATGCATGCATCGTTTTTGTTTGGAGCAGGTAGAGCTTGCCACTAGAACTTAAGTGTAGTGGTGGGATAAGTAATTTTATTTATTTTTATCTTTTCAACACGAATTTAACCAAAGTAAGGCCTTACATGGTCAGCCATTTTTGTTTTAGTGTGATAATAAGCCATGCAAACAGAAAACAATATTCTGTAAAAAAAAAAAAAAAAAATTGCGAATACAGGGTGGTCGCTAGAAAAGTGGGAAATTTGAAGGTCAGCATGAGTCATGAGTAAAATGCGTGATTGCTATTTTTTGATTGGTTCTTTTGTTGCCGAATGGGTGTGCAATCAAAACGTCCAAACTTAAATGTCATGGATTACTGTGCTTGGAACTTGTTATTAACAGAGACGCAGAACTGTCGACGTGACATACACTCTATCGATGACTTGAAAATGTGCTGGGCAAGAGCTCGGAATGATATCCTACGTTACCCCTCAAAAACGCCACACAAGCTTGAATTTCTAGGTTAAGACGCTGCAGTGAAGTGCACAGATGACATTTTGAGCATCTATGAGCATAATATAACATTTTGAGCATCTATGAGCATAATATAACATTTTGAGCATCTATGAGCATAATATAACATTTTGAGCATCTATGAGCATAGTATAACATTTTGAGCATCTATGAGCATAGTATAACATTTTGAGCATCTATGAGCATAGTATAACATTTTGAGCATCTATGAGCATAGTATAACATTTTGAGCATCTATGAGCATAGTATAACATTTTGAGCATCTATGAGCATAGTATAACATTTTGAGCATCTATGAGCATAGTATAAAATTTACCTTTGAAAAACTTTGTAAAAATTATTCTTCATAAAAATAAATCGTTGTTTGACAAATTTCCCGCCTTTCTACCAACCACTCTGTAGTTTCAATACATTAAAAGAATACAGGTCAGTAAATAATTAAATTTTACTGCAGTTTGTATAAGTTATTAGTTATTTTCTTTGTTTTATTTCTTTGTTTTTAACAAATTCTTATTGTTAATTATACTGCAATTTTACAGAAATAGATCCCATACAGGTGTGACACTGCGTGTTTAATGTGCACGTTATAGTTAGCTAACATACTTTCTAACTTCTGGCATAGCGCTACCTGAAGCAGAGACACAGCAGATCAGCTCGTTCGCTTTTTTTCTCTCACGCCTATATCTTCCTTGTGCATCTACTCCTTTTTATTATGTTTTTTTGATCATTGTTTTTATATTTAATCCGCATTGAAAGATTGTTCAGTCTTATTTTAAACAAGAATTATTGAAATTAGTTTTTTTTTTTATATTATTCAATTGGAATTCATTATTGAGATGAGTGTTATTTATTAATTTTATTTATTGCGGACTATTATCCTCATCTTTCTCAGATGTTGTTTCACGACGTTTTGGCCAACTATTCCTCTGTGGATGCAGTTAGGAGATTCAGAGTTCCTATCCCGTCGAGGTTAGCACCTTACGAAGTCCAGAGGAATAGTTGGTCGAAACGTTGTGAAGCAACTAAGAAAGATGAGGTTAATAGTCCGCAATAAAATAAAAATTAAAAAATTATTTATTTTTTTGTTTTTTTATAAGAATTATTAAAACATGTTTTAGAATCATTTAAAACTATTTTGGGAATATTATGTATTGGATAGGTTTTTTTTTTTATGATGTTCGAAATTTTGTTATTTTGATTTCAATATTTTTATAATTTCATAAACATTACTTATAAAATTTCAAATAAAATAAAACCTTTTTGTTTTTAAACTTTTATTAAAAGTGCAAACCAAGATTAATTTTTATTGTATACTTTTACATAATGTCCTTTTATATTTTATTTCAATAAATCACCTCTACAAAAGAAATACTAAATGATAATAAAGGTGAAAGAAAACATTTTTCTTGTCACAGCTTCCGGTAGCGTTATGGCAGAAGTTAGGAAGTACGTTAGCTGACTATTACAAATGCAAACATTTGTCTCTTTAGCATCCAGTTAGAAGCGCGTAGAAAGAGGAAATTACTAAATTTCTAAACGTGCAAACTTTTTTTTTTTTTCTAGTGTAACCAGCCTGCCACGTCGTGTGAAAATAAATTCTAAAAACATGTATGATGTAGATAGCGATGACGATGATACAGGTATTGAAAACAATACAATGGCTATCCATTCAGGTACAACTCTTTTTGACTCCCTATCTCTTTCACTTTGCCTCTCTCTTTCTCGCTCTCAGTCTCTCTCTCTCTGTCTGTCTCTCTCTTCGTCTCTCTCTCTTTCTTCGTCTCTCTCTCTCTCTCTTCGTCTCTCTCTCTCTCTTCGTCTCTCTCTCTCTCTTCGTCTCTCTCTCTCTCTTCGTCTCTCTCTCTCTCTTCGTCTCTCTCTCTCTCTCTCTTCGTCTCTCTCTCTCTCTCTTCGTCTCTCTCTCTCTCTCTTCGTCTCTCTCTCTCTCTTCGTCTCTCTCTCTCTCTTCGTCTCTCTCTCTCTCTCTTCGTCTCTCTCTCTATCTCTTCGTCTCTCTCTCTCTCTCTTCGTCTCTCTCTCTCTCTCTCTCTCTTCGTCTCTCTCTCTCTCTCTCTCTTCGTCTCTCTCTCTCTCTCTTCGTCTCTCTCTCTCTCTTCGTCTCTCTCTCTCTCTTCGTCTCTCTCCCTCTCTTCGTCTCTCTCTCCCTCTCTTCGTCTCTCTCTCCCTCTCTTCGTCTCTCTCTCCCTCTCTTCGTCTCTCTCTCCCTCTCTTCGTCTCTCTCTCCCTCTCTTCGTCTCTCTCTCCCTCTCTTCGTCTCTCTCTCCCTCTCTTCGTCTCTCTCTCCCTCTCTTCGTCTCTCTCTCCCTCTCTTCGTCTCTCTCTCCCTCTCTTCGTCTCTCTCTCCCTCTCTTCGTCTCTCTCTCCCTCTCTTCGTCTCTCTCTCCCTCTCTTCGTCTCTCTCTCCCTCTCTCTTCGTCTCTCTCTCTCTCTTCGTCTCTCTCTCTCTCTCTCTCTCTTCGTCTCTCTCTCTCTCTCTCTCTCTCTCTCTTCGTCTCTCTCTCTCTCTCTCTTTCGTCTCTCTCTCTCTCTCTTCGTCTCTCTCTCTCTCTCTCTTCGTCTCTCTCTCTCTCTCTCTCTCTCTTCGTCTCTCTCTCTCTCTCTCTTCGTCTCTCTCTCTCTCTCTCTTCGTCTCTCTCTCTCTCTCTCTCTCTTCGTCTCTCTCTCTCTCTTCGTCTCTCTCTCTCTCTCTTCGTCTCTCTCTCTCTCTCTCTCTTCGTCTCTCTCTCTCTCTCTCTCTCTCGTCTCTCTCTCTCTCTCTCTCTTCGTCTCTCTCTCTCTCTCTCTTCGTCTCTCTCTCTCTCTTCGTCTCTCTCTCTTCGTCTCTCTCTCTCTCTCTCTCTTCGTCTCTCTCTCTCTCTCTCTTCGTCTCTCTCTCTCTCTCTCTTCGTCTCTCTCTCTCTCTCTCTTCGTCTCTCTCTCTCTCTCTCTTCGTCTCTCTCTCTCTCTTCGTCTCTCTCTCTCTCTCTTCGTCTCTCTCTCTCTCTCTCTTCGTCTCTCTCTCTCTCTCTCTCTTCGTCTCTCTCTCTCTCTCTCTCCTTCGTCTCTCTCTCTCTCTCTTCGTCTCTCTCTCTCTCTCTTCGTCTCTCTCTCTCTCTCTATCCGTCTCTCTCTCCCCCTCTCTATCCGTCTCTCTCTCCCCCTCTCTATCCGTCTCTCTCTCCCCCTCTCTATCCGTCTCTCTCTCCCCCTCTCTATCCGTCTCTCTCTCCCCCTCTCTATCCGTCTCTCTCTCCCCCTCTCTATCCGTCTCTATCTCCCCCTCTCTATCCGTCTCTCTCTCCCCCTCTCTCTCCGTCTCTCTCTCCCCCTCCCTATCCGTCTCTCTCTCCCCCTCCCTATCCGTCTCTCTCTCCGTCTCTCTCTATCCGTCTCTCTCTATCCGTCTCTCTCTATCCGTCTCTCTCTATCCGTCTCTCTCTATCCGTCTCTCTCTATCCGTCTCTCTCTATCCGTCTCTCTCTCCCCCTCTCCCCTCTCTCTATCCGTGTCCGTCTCTCTCCTCCCCTCTCTATCCGTCTCTCTCCCTCCTCTCTATCCATATCTCTCCCCCACTCTCTATCCGTCTCTCCCCCCCCACTCTCTATCCGTCTCTCCCCCCCCTCTCTATCCGTCCGTCCCCCTCTCCCCCCCTCTCTCTCTGCCTCCCTCTCTATCCGTCTCTCTCTCCCCCTCTCTATCCGTCTCTTCCCCCCTCTCTATCCGTCTCTCTCTCTCTCTCCGCCTCTCTATCCGTCTCTCTCTCTCTCTCCGCCTCTCTATCCGTCTCTCTCTCTCTCTCTCCGCCTCTCTATCCGTCTCTCTCTCTCTCTCTCCGCCTGTCTATCCGCCTCTCTATCCGTCTCTCTCTCTCTTCTCCGCCTCTCTATCCGTCTCTCTCTCTCTCTCTCCGCCTCTCTATCCGTCTCTCTCTCTCTCTCCCCCTCTCTATCCGTCTCTCTCCGTCTCTCTCCCCCTCTCTCTCTCCCCCTCTCTATCCGTCTCTCTCTCTTCTCCCCTCTCTATCCGTCTCTCTCTCTCTCTGCCCCTCTCGATCCGTCTCTCTCTCTCTCTCCCCCTCTCTATCCGTCTCTCTCTCCCTCTCTATCCGTCTCTCTCTCCCTCTCTATCCGTCTCTCTCTCCCTCTCTATCCGTCTCTCTCTCCCTCTCTTATCCGTCTCTCTCTCCCTCTCTATCCGTCTCTCTCTCCCTCTCTATCCGTCTCTCTCTCCCTCTCTATCCGTCTCTCTCTACCTCTCTATCCGTCTCTCTCTCCCTCTCTATCCGTCTCTCTCTCCCTCTCTATCCGTCTCTCTCTCCCTCTCTATCCGTCTCTCTCTCTCTCCCTCTCTATCCGTCTCTCTCTCCCCCTCTCTATCCGTCTCTCTCTCCCCCTCTCTATCCGTCTCTCTCTCCCCCCTCTCTATCCGTCTCTCTCTCTCCCCCCCCTCTCTATCCGTCTCTCTCTCTCCCCCCCCTCTCTATCCGTCTCTCTCTCTCCCCCCCCTCTCTATCCGTCTCTCTCTCTCTCCCCCCCTCTCTATCCGTCTCTCTCTCTCTCTCCCCCCCTCTCTATCCGTCTCTCTCTCCCCCTCTCTCTCTCCCCCTCTCTATCCGTCTCTCTCTCTCCCCCTCTCTATCCGTCTCTCTCTCTCTCCCCCTCTCTATCTGTCTCCCTCTCTCACCCCCTCTCTATCTGTCTCCCTCTCTCACCCCCTCTATCCGTCTCCCTCTCTCACCCCCTCTATCCGTCTCCCTCTCTCCCCCCTCTCTATCCGTCTCCCCCTCTCTATCCGTCTCCCTCTCTCTCTCCGTCTCTCTCTCTCCCGCTCTCTCTCCGTCTTTCTCCCTCCCTCTCTCTCTCCGTCTTTCTCCCTCCCTCTCTCTCTCTCCGTCTTTCCCCCTCCCTCTCCTTCTCTCTCCGTCTTTCCCCCTCTCTCTCCTTCTCTCTCCGTCTTTCCCCCTCTCTCTCCTTCTCTCTCCGTCTTTCCCCCTCTCTCTCCTTCTCTCTCCATCTTTCCCCCTCTCTCTCCTTCTCTCTTCGTCTTTCCCCCTCTCTCTCCTTCTCTCTCCATCTTTCCCCCTCTCTCTCCTTCTCTCTCCGTCTTTCTCCCTCTCTCTCCCTCCGTCTTTCTCCTTCTCCCTCCGTCTTTCTCCCTCTCTCTCCTTCTCTCTCCCTCTCTCTCCTTCTCTCTCCGTCTCTCTCCCTCTCTTTCCTTCTTTCTCCCTCTCTTTCCTTCTTTCTCCCTCTTTCTTTCTCCCTTCCTCCGTCTTTCTCCCTCTCTCTGTCTCCGTCTTTCTCCCTCTCTCCATCGCTCTCCTTTCTCTCTCCCTCTCTCTCTCTCTCCGTCTCCTCTTCACCTCTCCCCCCCCCCTCCCCTTCCCCCCCTCTATTACACTTTTCTCACTGTCTTTCTTTCTTCTAATGCTTGATAAGTACAATTAACTAACAAGAATTTGTCTTGGATGCATCTCCCTCGGGTTAATGAGATATCCTGATTGAGATTTGTTTTAACTGTAACAATTCGGTTATGTATTAGTTTAAATATTTTTTTCTCTTAACTATACCATAAAACACGTTTTTTTCAGCCATAACTTTTTTCTTCTCTGTTGCAGGTAAGGTTGCTCCATCGGGTTTCCGTACTCGATATTGTATCAACCGAATCGAAGAAGAAGGCAATGCTGTTGGCAATACTCGATCATCTCTTCACAGTCAAGAATCACTAAAATCTGCCAAACTTGACGCTATGTCAGACCTAAGCAAAAAGACTAACATCAATATCAATCCATTTTCTATTGACGACGACGATGATGATGATGATGATATTCCTCAGCTTCCCACTCCCCCTAAGCTGAGTGTTAGTTTTAAAGGGAACAGAGGTGAGACTCCTAACATTTTGTCTGCATCGTTATCAACTCCATCAGCCTCCGGTGCTGGAGAAAAAACAAAACCCTCAACAGCTTTTAGTGGCTCACTCAAAGGCCAAATCACTTTGAATAAACATTGTTCAGAAACCAACAGCCTTACGCCTGCCAGCACTTGTGCAGACTCCCACTTTTTTGCTGAACCGAAACCAATAACAAAATTGGTAAAAGCTCCACAGCCAAAGTGCCATCCAGATACGCCCCGACCAGGCACAGGTACTCCGCCACTTCCGACAGATAAAGAAAATTTTGTAGTACCTCCTCCGCAGACTCGGCGTTGTCTTGACAGTGCTCTTAAGTCAAGTAGTCCAGCTACTGTTGATAGCTTGACCATGACTAAAACTATAAGCCCATGTACTATTACGGTCAGTGAAAATATAACCAATACAGTGGTTTTTGAAGGAAAACCTCCAGATAATTTCCAGACTCCAAGTGAGTTATCACAAGTGAAAACAAATTCCTTTCGGGGAACTCCTTCGTCGTCGTCTTCGTCATCATTGTCGTCATCATTGTCATCTTCCTTGATGACCAAGAGACCATACGTATCAAATATCAATCCGTTCTATATGGATGACAATTTGGACTCTGCTCTCTCAAAACCAGATCCTCTGTCACTGTACTGCGATAAGGAGAGTTCGTCCTTGTCACATGTGACCCCAGCTAAATTTAAAGGAAGTGAAAGCTCTTCGTCTAACCAGAAAGAAAGATCATCAGAGCCAGTGAAGATCGTACCCACACCAGATGCAGCAAATATGAACCCAGATAAATTATCTAGTTCGTGTCTTGGCAACCCTTTTCTACCAACAATGGAAAGGATGAAACCGGTTGCTTCATCCTCTGTGGAGATCCCAGCAGTCATAAAACTAGAAAAGGCAAGCCAACCAGTTGCTTCATATGAGGCAAAAAGACCAGAAACGCTTTTGCACGAGTCAGTTTCTGCTACTCCAAAGTTGCATCATAACGAACCACAAGAAAAGGATAACGTATTTGACATCGAAGTTGATCCGAAACAAAAGGTTTTACCAGAGAACCTGTCACATATAAAAAATTTGAATGGCAATAAAAATCGCTCTGTGTTGGATGCTAAACCCAATGTAGCATTTTATGAGTCTATATCTGCGGTACAAACGGAGGAGAAGCCCAAATCACAGAAAGAGATGCAACGTTTGAAAGACAAAATTAACGTACCACCGTTGTTAGTGGATGAAGGGAAAGAAAATAAAACCCCTGAGGTCGCATCTGGTAAAGGGCCACATTCTTTTCTGCTGACGGAGAATGAAGAAAAACCAAATAATGTCCCATTGAAAGAACAAAAGCCTGCACTGGTGCAGCCGAAACCTGAACAACAGTCACAAAAATCACAACAGAATCGGTAAGTTTATTTTTGTTTTGCATTATGTAATTACGTAATGCCGATTCCAGTCATTATGGCAGAAGTTGTTGTTTCAAGTTCTTAGTATTTTCAAATATTTGTGGAAATTCTGTTAGATTAATTTTTTTATATACTAACCACATATAATAATTGTATCAGCTGCGATTATCACATATAATTGTTACAACTGTGTATAAGTTGCAGTCATTAGCTATGATAATTACTGTCTTGTCTTGGTGGAGATGGTCAGCTATGATAATTACCTTCTTGTCTTGGTCGAGATGGTCACCTATGATAATTACTGTCTTGTCTTGGTCGAGATGGTCACCTATGATAATTACTGTCTTGTCTTGGTGGAGATGGTCAGCTATGATAATTACTGTCTTGTCTTGGTGGAGATGGTCAGCTATGATAATTACTGTCTTGTCTTGGTCGAGATGGTCACCTATGATAATTACTGTCTTGTCTTGGTTGAGATGGTCACCTATGATAATTACTGTCTTGTCTTGGTCGAGATGGTCAGCTATGATAATTACTGTCTTGTCTTGGTCAAGAATGTCAGCTATGATAATTACCGTCTTATCTTGGTGGAGATGGTCAGCTATGATAATTACTGTCTTGTCTTGGTGGAGATGGTCACCTATGATAATTACTGTCTTGTCTTGGTCAAGATGATCAGCTATGATAATTACTGTCTTG
The DNA here is from genome assembly GCF_053919585.1 of Euprymna scolopes. Lineage (NCBI taxonomy): Eukaryota > Metazoa > Mollusca > Cephalopoda > Sepiida > Sepiolidae > Euprymna > Euprymna scolopes. Next base: position 82,567,180 of record NC_136519.1, read on the forward strand.
TCTTGGTGGAGATGGTCAGCTATGATAATTACTGTCTTGTCTTGGTCAAGATGGTCACCTATGATAATTACTGTCTTGTCTTGGTCGAGATGGTCACCTATGATAATTACTGTCTTGTCTTGGTCAAGATGGTCACCTATGGTAATTACTGTCTTGTCTTGGTCGAGATGGTCACCTATGATAATTACTGTCTTGTCTTGGTCAAGATGGTCACCTATGATAATTACTGTCTTGTCTTGGTCTAGATGGTCAGCTATGATAATTACTGTCTTGTCTTGGTCAAGATGGTCACCTATGATAATTACTGTCTTGTCTGGGTGGAGATGGTCAGCTATGATAATTACTGTCTTGTCTTGGTGGAGATGGTCACCTATGATAATTACTGTCTTGTCTTGGTCAAGATGGTCACCTATGATAATTACCGTCTTTTCTTGGTGGAGATGGTCAGCTATGATAATTACTGTCTTGTCTTGGTCGAGATGCTCACCTATGATAATTACTGTCTTGTCTTGGTCAAGATGGTCAGCTATGATAATTACCATCTTGTCTTGGTGGAGATGGTCAGCTATGATAATTACTGTCTTGTCTTGGTCAAGATGGTCACCTATGATAATTACTGTCTTGTCTTGGTCAAGATGGTCACCTATGATAATTACTGTCTTGTCTTGGTCAAGATGGTCACCTATGGTAATTACTGTCTTGTCTTGGTCGAGATGGTCACCTATGATAATTACTGTCTTGTCTTGGTCGAGATGGTCACCTATGATAATTACTGTCTTGTCTTGGTCGAGATGGTCACCTATGATAATTACCATCTTGTCTTGGTGGAGATGGTCAGCTATGATAATTACTGTCTTGTCTTGGTCAAGATGCTCACCTATGATAATTACTGTCTTGTCTTGGTCAAGATGGTCACCTATGATAATTACTGTCTTGTCTTGGTCAAGATGGTCACCTATGGTAATTACTGTCTTGTCTTGGTCGAGATGGTCACCTATGATAATTACTGTCTTGTCTTGGTCGAGATGGTCACCTATGATAATTACTGTCTTGTCTTGGTCAAGAATGTCAGCTATGATAATTACCGTCTTGTCTTGGTGGAGATGGTCAGCTATGATAATTACTGTCTTGTCTTGTTCAAGATGGTCACCTATGATAATTACTGTCTTGTCTTGGTCGAGATGGTCAGCTATGATAATTACTGTCTTGTCTTGGTCAAGATGGTCACCTATGATAATTACTGTCTTGTCTTGGTCAAGATGGTCAGCTATGATAATTACCGTCTTGTCTTGGTGGAGATGGTCACCTATGATAATTACTGTCTTGTCTTGGTCGAGATGGTCACCTATGATAATTACTGTCTTGTCTTGGTCAAGATGGTCACCTATGATAATTACCATCTTGTCTTGGTTGAGATGGTCACCTATGATAATTACCGTCTTGTCTTGGTGGAGATGGTCACCTATGATAATTACCGTCTTGTCTTGGTGGAGATGGTCACCTATGATAATTACTGTCTTGTCTTGGTCGAGATGGTCACCTATGATAATTACCGTCTTGTCTTGGTCGAGATGGTCACCTATGATAATTACCGTCTTGTCTTGGTCAAGATGGTCACCTATGATAATTACTGTCTTGTCTTGGTCAAGATGGTCACCTATGATAATTACTGTCTTGTCTTGGTCGAGATGGTCACCTATGATAATTACTGTCTTGTCTTGGTCGAGATGGTCACCTATGATAATTACTGTCTTGTCTTGGTCGAGATGGTCACCTATGATAATTACCGTCTTGTCTTGGTCGAGATGGTCACCTATGATAATTACCGTCTTGTCTTGGTGGAGATGGTCACCTATGATAATTACTGTCTTGTCTTGGTGGAGATGGTCACCTATGATAATTACCGTCTTGTCTTGGTCGAGATGGTCACCTATGATAATTACTGTCTTGTCTTGGTGGAGATGGTCACCTATGATAATTACTGTCTTGTCTTGGTGGAGATGGTCACCTATGATAATTACTGTCTTGTCTTGGTCGAGATGGTCACCTATGATAATTACTGTCTTGTCTTGGTCGAGATGGTCACCTATGATAATTACTGTCTTGTCTTGGTCGAGATGGTCACCTATGATAATTACTGTCTTGTCTTGGTGGAGATTGTCACTTATGATAATTACTGTCTTGTCTCTATCATGATTGTCTCTTATGAAACTTTCCATTGTGTATTGCTCCTGATTGTTATCTGTAATAATTTATCTGAAAGATGCTCACAGTTTGACATAAGAGAACAAAATTAGAAAAAGGTATTTTAGTTTTTGTTTTATTTACAAGGGTTCCGGTTTCAAGTTCGGAAGGACCCGTGAACTACACAATGAAACTTGATCAGCCAGTCCAAAGTAAGGTAAGAGAAAGACTCATATATATATATATTTTGTTATACGTTTGTAAAAATGTACAATAAATTATTTTTCTTGATTTTCAAGACGAGATAAAAATATATTTGCCCTATTTTTATTTTTTAATTTTTGCGCTCAAAAGCAGATTCTTGTCTGCCTGTTTCATCATGTAAACAAAACAGGAGAAAAAAAGAGGAGGAGACCTGTGAACAGGCGGAGAAGGAAGAGGAGGAGATCCTATAAATGAAGGATGGAAGAGGAAATAGAAAAGAAAGCTTATAGATGAAAGGGGAGAGGAAAGATAGAGAGAATCTATAAACTGATGAGAGGGATGGACAGAGATAGGTCGTATACAGAGAGAGGGAACTGACAAGAGTCCTCAACAGTCAGTCGGAACTTTGCGCTGAGAAGTTGGGGTGGTAAAGACGGCAAAAGTAGAGATAGCGAAAGGCGAAGACAACGGCGGTGGCAGCAAAATCTACAGTAGCTAACGTGGGGCAACCAACTCTCACACGTGTGTGCTTAATAAAAACATGAGTGAGGAGGAGTGGAGACGATAGACAAAGGGAGAGAAATCACTACGTACGTGCGGGCGTAATTGATGACGACATTGGATGGTGAGAAATATAAACCATCAAGCTATTAAGCAAAACAAGAATAAGCCTACCGATGATATAGCTGAGCGAAAAATCGAAAGAATGGAGAAATACTAACAACAGACCAGTGACTTCATATGAGCTTCAGAAACAAGGATTTGGATCAAACAACATGTGTGCGCACACAACAATTGTAAACATTGAAGAAAGGCGATTGAATGTAAACAAACCAAAGGAAAGAAATCTAAAAGCAAGAGAAAGGATACTTTTTAAAAGGAAATCTGAGTTATCCAAAACTTTTCATCCATCTTGCATCTCTCTTATATATTATGACCCATCCCAAACAGAGCAGACAAACTTTTTTTGTTACGTGTTGATTATATATTTTTCTCCCTGTAAAATTTGAATGACATAAGACTATTTCACTTAGGTATATATTCATTTTTTTTTTTCTGTTCTTTTCTTGAATTTTATTTATTTTTATATAAAGTTAATTTTTCATCAGTATTTTTCCTCGTTATTCTCATGTGATTTCGTTGTCCAGTGTATTTCATTTTATTGTTGTCTTCGAGACAGATTTCCCTTTCCCATACCAACGCATTGCTTAGGAACCTGGGAAATTTCTTTTCTTTCTTTTCTTTTCTTTCTTTTTTTTTTTTCTTTTTTTTTATATCTTGTTACATCCCTCATCTCTACTGTTCCCAGTGGGGATGGGATACGGCGTAACTATATATATATATATATATATATATATATATATATATATATATATATATATATATATATAAGATAAGGTATAAAAAACGCTAACATAAAAACATATACTACTGCATATAGATTTAATCGTTTATTCAATATTGGATAATTACATCAAGTAATTCTCCACTTTGTAATATCAACAATCTTCTTCCTCTAGAACACTAATATTACTGTAGTTCTCTCTCCCTCCTTCGACAGTTTCAATGTATTCCTCACACCCCATTATTTTGCTCTTAATACAGTTATCGTTAATGTTACCTAGCATCTTCTCTTCTCTTTGGATGAGAAGCATTAGGCTTCGAAATACCGTGGTAAAATGAGTTTACTTATCCTACATTCCTAATTGGGACCGTGCACTCATCTCTGATAGGTATTCTTAAGGCCACATTCCTGTAGACGAGGAGTTGGCTGATGGTCTACTTGTGTGGCATCCACTTTGTCTAGCACCTTTCACCTTAAACTGAAACTATAAAATGAAATGGCAGCTCAATCCAAAATAACGTTCAAACCAAATGCTCACTTGAGCGATGATTCGCCTACTCCCTTGAGGCTTGCGTTTGTAAATATCTGTGAACTTAGAACTAATTTAGATGATGTAAAATCATCTCTCCTAGCGAACTCCCTGGATATCTGAGCACGAAGTGAAACAAACTTGCACTCCTCTATCCCTTCCAACCACTTTAACATGTCTGGTTATCTTCCAATTTGTCGTAAAAACTCGGATACATGCACGGACTTGGTGTCTATATTCGTAACACCCTCCCCATGACTAGGGAACCTAAACTAGAATCAGAAGACCAGGCCTTCATGTGCTTTATAGACTTAACCTGCAACATAGCTAGTTATATTTTCTTTACCGCTCACTCTTGACCCAGGACTGTATTCTAATCAATTACGTCTCTAACAGCATACATGTAGCGCTTTCCATAGACACTAGTGCCGTAGTGCATGTATTTGGTGACTTTACTCTCGACCACTGTAATTGGTTTGGCTTCTCTAACTACACAGACGTAGCTGGTAGCATCACACATAACTTTTCTATATTCCATTCCCTGTCGTAGACAGTTATGTTCCCGACCCGTCTCCCAGATCGTCAGGACCAACAAGCCTCACTTCTGGATCTATTTCTAACCACAGTTCCTGAGGATTGTATAACAAACGCCCATTGCCATCTCAGGAATGCTGATCATGCTGTGATAATGATAGACGTCACTCTAAACTCTCAACCCCAAATTGACGAGCTATTACTCTAAAACAACTAGCTACTACAATGAGGCTGACTGGGATGCCATCAGGGATCACATCGGAGATACTCTATGAGGAACAGTGCGCAAATGAGGCCACTGAATGATTCAAAGCAGCAATTGAAGCACATTTCCCCATTCGGAAGTTCTATTGCAAGCCCCACTCTCCCCAATGGTTTACTTCTACTTGCGTAGCTGTAATTGCTCAAAGGCAGCATGTATACTGCAGATTTATTTGACATAAGTCCAGTGCAAACAGACAAAGGTTTATCGAAGCTAGAAGTAATTGTTATTAGAAAGAAATAGCTGACGCTAAGAAAGAATTTACTGAAACCACCAGAAAATATGCAGAAATTAGGAACTCGTCATTTCTGGAAAATCTACAACAGTGTAGTAAATAATGAGCAATCAATAAATCCACCACTGTCTAACGATCATGAAAACCTGCTTTCCCGTCGGTTTACTTCTAACTCTGCTTTGGACAAGTAGCGTCTAATTTTCCTTTTAGGTGTTTTCAACTGTGAAAAAGTTAAAGAAACAATTATTTTAAAATTTAGAATAGATCATTTTTGCATATGAATTTAACATGAAATCGTCTGTGCCATTCTAGAATTTTAGGACAGTTAACCAATTTTTTTTATGGAAAATAAATTGCATTTCTTGGAAAGAGGGGTCAACTTATTTTTAGACCATCCTGATTTTTTAAAAAATTTTATTTAAAAAAATTTTTTTTTTATTTTAAGTGGGTAGAGAGATTATTTCTGGAATTTAGAGTTGGTGGTAGAGTTGAGGGAAGGTTTTTTTTTTTTTTTTTTTTTTTAGAGGGGGGGGGGGTTCTACTCTGACCTAGAGTTAGTAAAGGATAATTTTTCTTTGTTTTTGGTTCCCTGACAAAAGGAGGCCGGACCTGTAAATTCACCCTTGTTTATTGGTCTGTCCGCACTCAATAACTATGCCTTGGAATGTTTGGAAATTTTGCACAAACATTAATCATGATATGAGTAAAAAAGTAACAGGATGGATTTTCCAGGAAAACTGTGCACTCACGGGGGACCATGCATGCTTCACTTTTTTTTTATTCCAATAGCAAATTTTTTTATTTTTTTATTCCAATAGCAAATTTTTTTTTTTTTTTTTATTCCAATAGCAAATTTTTTTTTTTTTTTTATTCCAATAGCAAATTTTTTTTTTTTTTTTTATTCCAATAGCAAATTTTTTTTTTTTTTTTTTCTTCCAATAGCAAATTTTTTTTTTTTTAATTCTAAAAAGCTAGACTGACCTAGAAATGATCGATCATTCTAAATAAAATTCCATGCACACGCGTCTCAATTTCAGTTGTTTTTGTGATTGGCCACACGTATACATTTTTTGTTTTACTTATTAAACGGTTCATAAAATCATCTAAATTTACTTGAAACTTTTCTGTTTTTAGAAGCATCGGTCTTTGATTGTCAACGGCAAAACCTACATGATCCTGAAGATGATTGGACGTGGTGGAAGCAGCAAGGTTAGTATTTATTGGCATCTTATTCCGATACTAGTTGACATATTGCTCTATTTATAAACGGATCTAAGAGCACATAAACTTTGGGCAACATTTACCCAGGAGAGGTTGAGCTGGCTCCTCCCATAAAACACACAGCATCGAGATGAATGCAAACCATGTTTAACTACAGAGGCTGATTGGGATGGGCTTTGCAGCCGCCTATGTTGCATTCCATTTCATCTTTGGTGTGTCTCTGTATGATGCTGCCAAGGAGGTTACTGATTGATTTCTTATTGGAATTGATACCTTTATTCCTCATCATAATTTTCAAACCAAACTTCATTCTGCTCCTTGGTTTTCATCTACCGTTGCTTAGTGTAATCATTACTTTAATCAGTATCGTCAGGATGGTTCTGAGGCTTCGAGACGAACCTACAGTAGAGCTAGAAATTCCTGAAAGAGAGCACTTTCAGGTTAGGCTTAGCTACTCAATGGATTTGTGACTATTTCATCTCAAAAGGTTGGCTCTTGTGAGAATCTATAATCGTGTTGTTAAGTGGCAAGTCTGCTATTCCATCTCTATTCAATGGTCTTCAGGTCATTTTATCTTTGAAGGATAAAGTTGATCTCTTTGTTCATTTTGGTTCCCTGATTTATCGGAGAGGGACCTATTAGTTTTTCCTGAAATTTTGCCACTAATTCTATTTCATTAAATAGATGTGCACAGTTAAAAATTTTTTTTTACAAATATTCCCGTTGCACCTCCAGGGTTTCAAAAGAGGTAAAAAAAATGACACATTTTGCCCTATAATTTTTGATCCATTTATTAGATTTTTCTGAAACTTGGCCAAAATGTGGAGCCCATTGTTCTTAATATAAATCTAGTATGCGTGACCCTGGCAAAAATCTGGTTCGCATCCCCGGGGACTTTTAGTGCTAAAAACGCCTCTTTTTGTGGCTCTTTTTTCATATTTCTCAACAAAAACTTGATATGTCTGACTATATAGTGGTTTTTCACGGTGGTCAACTCAAATATACATGTGTTAACGCCTGAAACTGGACCGTTATCCATTTACACTGGGATTCGGCGTCCCCTGGGGTTCAAAAGAGGTCAAAAATCCCCCAAAATAGCCAAAAATGGCACTTTTTGCTCCATAGCGTTTGATCCATCCTTAAATTTTCCTTAAACTTTGCCAAAATGTGGAGGCCATTGTTCTTAATATAAATTCAGTATGGATGACCCTGGCAAAATTATGGTTCACATCTTTCTGGGACTTTTAGGACTAAAAAAACATGCCTTTTTGGAGCTCTTTTTTCATATTACTCAAGAACTTGATATGTATGTCTATATTGTGGTTTTCCATGGTGCTGAATTCAAATATACATGTCTTAAGGCGTGAAACTGCATCGTTTGTCCATTTTCACTTTGATTCGGCATTCCAAAGACCTCAAAAGGGGGTAACAAATGCCCCAACCTTATAACTTTTGCCCCATCGATTAGATTTTTCTGAAACTTGGCGAAAATGTGAAGGCAACGTTGGCCCTTCACACTTCTCACACTCATCATTTCTTCACTATTTCTTGCGGCGTCGTCTAACATGCAGCACAAGAGGATGACCACTCACGCGAGGCTTGTTGATGATTTTGGTGCTGTTCTTCTTGATTTTCCTTGGCTAAATCTCTTGATTCTGTAATTATTAGCGATGGGACGATTCCAATATTTTTCCCGATTCCGATTCTTTATAAATCTCTAATTACTTAACTATACAGTTGTATTTTTTCTCTGATTACCATAAAAACACATTAAATGTTGCAAAAATTTTCCTAAACCTCAAATACACTTGTGGAAGATGATCTATCGAGTTTAGCTTTATTGGTAATTTAAAATCAATAAATATTTATTATTTTATCATTATTACTAGCAATGGAAGATTTTGCTTTAAATAAAATCAAATAAAAAAAAAAAAAAGACAAAAGAATCGTTTTGGCATTGAAAAATTGGTACAATTTTTTTCTGATTCCGATTAATTGTCCCAACACTAGTAATTATCAATTCAAAGATGGCTGCTAGGGTTCTTGCTGATCTTGACTCGTTTAAAGCTTCCATTCCTGATTCAATTCCTGTTATGCTCAAACATTGTGCTCCTGAACTTTCTCCTGTACTCTTTTTTTTTTTTTTTTTTTTTTTACACAGTGATCACCACTTATCAAGGCCTGGAAGCCACTCAGGGATAAGGGTTATTGCAAGTACATTACGTTAGTGTGGAGATTTGATGAAGTGTTTAATTAAGGGGGCGGTTCATTAGGAATTTGTTAACATTGGACTTGAAGACATCCAAGTTGTAGTCCGGAGGGAAGCAGGCAGACGGAACAGAGTTCCACAGGCGTGCAGTTCTAAGAAAGAAGCTTTGTTAATGGAATCCGCGTTTTGACTTAGGCACAGATATAGAGTGGGGGAAATTTTTCACAGTGGATTCAGCTAGACGGGTGTTTTTCGTGAAAGATTGCCGAGGGGGGACCAGAGATTGGAGTTCAGACGAGCACCTGCCATGGAAATAACGATAAAACAAGGATAGATACTCTCAAAATTATTCAATCTCTGTTTACCAAAATCATGTTTCCCCTTTTGGTGGAAGTAGTACTCTATTGTCTCTATCTTTTTTTTTTTTTTTACATAGGAGTCCCCACTTATCAAGGCCCAGAGGCCACTTGAGGATAAGGGTTAAAGAGTGTACATTATCAGAATCATAGTAATCGTAAGTAGTGGAGATTAGTTAAGTTTGTTAACTTGAGTGGAACGGCTCATCAAGAATTTGTTTGCATTGGACTTGAAGACGGCCGTATTGTAGTCAGTTGGAAAGTAGGCAAACGGAAGACAGTTCTACAGGCGTGCTGTTCTAAGAAAGAAACTTTGTTCATGGAATCTACATTTAGGTTTAGGCACAGATAAAGAGTAGGGGAATTTATTAAGTGTTTTCAGCTAGACGAGTATTTTGCAGGGGGGGGCTATAGATTGGAGCTCAGGCGAGCATTTGCCATGAAAATAACGATAAAGCAGAAGCAGGCTCATAACGGATCTTCTGTGAGAAAGACGTTTCAGGGAAGAGAAAAGTTTAAATATAAAAAAAACAATCTAACTTCGCTTACACGATCATAGACCAGTCGTTATAGTGGTAGTGTCATTTTCTTAAGATTGTATGTTCGAGCCGAGATATCAGATATCAATTTTTTTTTTAATATTGAAATAGGCTTATTTATGCCATTTTTACGTTCGTTTATTTTTTGTTTTTCCGATTTTTTTGATTTTTTTTTTTTAAGTTTTAACATTTAAACAGACTTATTTATGCCATTTTTTTTTTTTGCGTTGCTTATTCGTTATTTTGCATCACGTTTGCTGTTTTTTTGTTGTTTTTCCAATTTAAAAAAAAGTTATATTTAAACAGGAGTATTGAGTTTGCTTATTATTTATTTTTCATTTTGTTTTGACCCCCCCCCTTCATACACACGCACCTCACCACACCCGGGCAATGCCAGGTACCCCCCCGCTAGTGACCTATAATTCGAAACCAAAACTTATGCAGAATTCTTAGTAAAATCATTTATATAAAAAAATAGATGACTTAAGTGCCATCATTTATAATCAAAACCAAAACTAATGAAGAATTCTTGGTAAAATCATTTATGAAAAGGAATAGCAGTACATAACAATTAAACGACCCATATGTAAGCGTGACACAGAAAAGAACACACGCGCTATCGTATTAATATATAAATGCTTTTGTTTTTATTCTTCCAGGTTTATCAGGTTTTAGACGAGTCGTATAATATGAGGGCTGTGAAACACATTGATTTTGAAGGTGCAAACGACGCTACGATCAAGAGTTACATGAACGAAGTGACGCTTTTAAAACGGTTGCAGTACAGTGACCTTATTGTCAAATTGCATGACTTGTAAGTGCACACCAGCGTTTTTCGTTTGTGAATGAAAAATGAAATCTATTGTTTGTGAATGAAAAATGAAAATGTGAAATCTATTGTTTGTAAATGAAAATGTGAAATCTATTGTTTGTAAATGAAAATGTGAAATCTATTGTTTGTGAATGAAAAATGAAAATGTGAAATCTATTGTTTGTGAATGAAAATGTGAAATCTATTGTTTGTAAATGAAAATATGAAATCTATTGTTTGTGAATGAAAATGTGAAATCTATTGTTTGTGAATGAAAAATGAAAATGTGAAATCTATTGTTTGTGAATGAAAAATGAAAATGTGAAATCTATTGTTTGTGAATGAAAATGTGAAATCTATTGTTTGTAAATGAAAATGTGAAATCTATTGTTTGTGAATGAAAAATGAAAATGTGAAATCTATTGTTTGTGAATGAAAAATGAAAATGTGAAATCTATTGTTTGTGAATGAAAAATGAAAATGTGAAATCTATTGTTTGTGAATGAAAATGTGAAATCTATTGTTTGTAAATGAAAATGTGAAATCTATTGTTTGTGAATGAAAAATGAAAATGTGAAATCTATTGTTTGTGAATGAAAATGTGAAATCTATTGTTTGTAAATGAAAATGTGAAATCTATTGTTTGTAAATGAAAATGTGAAATCTATTGTTTGTGAATGAAAAATGAAAATGTGAAATCTATTGTTTGTGAATGAAAAATGAAAATGTGAAATCTATTGTTTGTGAATGAAAAATGAAAATGTGAAATCTATTGTTTGTGAATGAAAAATGAAAATGTGAAATCTATTGTTTGTGAATGAAAAATGAAAATGTGAAATCTATTGTTTGTGAATGAAAAATGAAAATGTGAAATCTATTGTTTGTGAATGAAAAATGAAAATGTGAAATCTATTGTTTGTGAATGAAAAATGAAAATGTGAAATCTATTGTTTGTGAATGAAAATGTGAAATCTATTGTTTGTAAATGAAAATGTGAAATCTATTGTTTGTGAATGAAAATGTGAAATCTATTGTTTGTAAATGAAAATGTGAAATCTATTGTTTGTAAATGAAAATGTGAAATCTATTGTTTGTGAATGAAAAATGAAAATGTGAAATCTATTGTTTGTGAATGAAAAATGAAAATGTGAAATCTATTGTTTGTGAATGAAAAATGAAAATGTGAAATCTATTGTTTGTGAATGAAAATGTGAAATCTATTGTTTGTAAATGAAAATGTGAAATCTATTGTTTGTAAATGAAAATGTGAAATCTATTGTTTGTGAATGAAAAATGAAAATGTGAAATCTATTGTTTGTGAATGAAAAATGAAAATGTGAAATCTATTGTTTGTGAATGAAAAATGAAAATGTGAAATCTATTGTTTGTGAATGAAAAATGAAAATGTGAAATCTATTGTTTGTAAATGAAAATGTGAAATCTATTGTTTGTGAATGAAAAATGAAAATGTGAAATCTATTGTTTGTAAATGAAAATGTGAAATCTATTGTTTGTAAATGAAAATGTGAAATCTATTGTTTGTAAATGAAAATGTGAAATCTATTGTTTGTGAATGAAAAATGAAAATGTGAAATCTATTGTTTGTAAATGAAAATGTGAAATCTATTGTTTGTGAATGAAAAATGAAAATGTGAAATCTATTGTTTGTAAATGAAAATGTGAAATCTATTGTTTGTAAATGAAAATGTGAAATCTATTGTTTGTGAATGAAAAATGAAAATGTGAAATCTATTGTTTGTAAATGAAAATGTGAAATCTATTGTTTGTAAATGAAAATGTGAAATCTATTGTTTGTAAATGAAAATGTGAAATCTATTGTTTGTGAATGAAAAATGAAAATGTGAAATCTATTGTTTGTAAATGAAAATGTGAAATCTATTGTTTGTGAATGAAAATGTGAAATCTATTGTTTGTAAATGAAAATGTGAAATCTATTGTTTGTAAATGAAAATGTGAAATCTATTGTTTGTGAATGAAAAATGAAAATGTGAAATCTATTGTTTGTAAATGAAAATGTGAAATCTATTGTTTGTGAATGAAAAATGAAAATGTGAAATCTATTGTTTGTAAATGAAAATGTGAAATCTATTGTTTGTAAATGAAAATGTGAAATCTATTGTTTGTAAATGAAAATGTGAAATCTATTGTTTGTGAATGAAAAATGAAAATGTGAAATCTATTGTTTGTAAATGAAAATGTGAAATCTATTGTTTGTAAATGAAAATGTGAAATCTATTGTTTGTAAATGAAAATGTGAAATCTATTGTTTGTGAATGAAAAATGAAAATGTGAAATCTATTGTTTGTAAATGAAAATGTGAAATCTATTGTTTGTGAATGAAAAATGAAAATGTGAAATCTATTGTTTGTAAATGAAAATGTGAAATCTATTGTTTGTAAATGAAAATGTGAAATCTATTGTTTGTAAATGAAAATGTGAAATCTATTGTTTGTGAATGAAAAATGAAAATGTGAAATCTATTGTTTGTAAATGAAAATGTGAAATCTATTGTTTGTAAATGAAAATGTGAAATCTATTGTTTGTAAATGAAAATGTGAAATCTATTGTTTGTGAATGAAAAATGAAAATGTGAAATCTATTGTTTGTAAATGAAAATGTGAAATCTATTGTTTGTGAATGAAAAATGAAAATGTGAAATCTATTGTTTGTAAATGAAAATGTGAAATCTATTGTTTGTAAATGAAAATGTGAAATCTATTGTTTGTGAATGAAAAATGAAAATGTGAAATCTATTGTTTGTGAATGAAAAATGAAAATGTGAAATCTATTGTTTGTGAATGAAAAATGAAAATGTGAAATCTATTGTTTGTAAATGAAAAATGAAAATGTGAAATCTATTGTTTGTGAATGAAAAATGAAAATGTGAAATCTATTGTTTGTGAATGAAAAATGAAAATGTGAAATCTATTGTTTGTGAATGAAAAATGAAAATGTGAAATCTATTGTTTGTGAATGAAAAATGAAAATGTGAAATCTATTGTTTGTGAATGAAAAATGAAAATGTGAAATCTATTGTTTGTGAATGAAAAATGAAAATGTGAAATCTATTGTTTGTGAATGAAAAATGAAAATGTGAAATCTATTGTTTGTGAATGAAAAATGAAAATGTGAAATCTATTGTTTGTGAATGAAAAATGAAAATGTGAAATCTATTGTTTGTGAATGAAAAATGAAAATGTGAAATCTATTGTTTGTGAATGAAAAATGAAAATGTGAAATCTATTGTTTGTGAATGAAAAATGAAAATGTGAAATCTATTGTTTGTGAATGAAAAATGAAAATGTGAAGTCTATTGTTTGTGAATGAAAATGTGAAATCTATTGTTTGTGAATGAAAAATGAAAATGTGAAATCTATTGTTTGTGAATGAAAAATGAAAATGTGAAGTCTATTGTTTGTGAATGAAAAATATATTTTATTACAAATCGTCTTTAAAAGCACCCCGTGTTGACAAACATCTGGGACATGTATTTGTGAATGACGCATATCTCAACTATCTGAAATCACAAATAAATTTGATATTAACTTAAGTTTTCCTTTTTTTTTTTCTTTTTCTTTTACCTGCAGTGAATTAGACTATGAAGAGAACTGTATTTATTTAGTCTTGGAATGTGGAGAGACGGACTTGGCGACAATGTTTAAGAATCGGACCAAGAAGGAAAAAATACCTCGGGAAATGGTGAAGTTCTATTGGGGCGAGATGCTTCGAGCTGTACAAGTCCTCCATAAAGAAGGTAGACATTTTCTGTGCATGGCGGAATCTCGGTGTTGTTTCGGGTAGGGATAACATATCTGCATAGTCAGCGATTTTCTGCTATCATATTTCAAAAATCATATAAATTGATAAAGTAGTTTTATTTTTATAAAGAAAATAATTTTTAAGTGATTAAAGGGAATTTGTAGACATCACAAAAGAAATCTCACAAGTTTGAATTATTTTTTAGTTATCTCCTTTTGAGATGTTTTGCAAAATGATGCTGTGAGACAGTTTCTCCTTGGTTACTTCTGAAATTTTTTTTTCTTTATAAAAATAAAACTACTTGATCAATTTACATGATATTTTCATTTTTGTTACACGTGTGTAGATCATATGGATTTTTTTTTTTTTTTTGTAAATATAGGGGGTATTCTGGACAAAAACTGAATTTTTTTTTTAATCCATAATTTTTTAAGTTGCTAACTTACCATGGATGAGTTCTCTTTACCTTTGGAGTCAGAAAATAACGATAAAGTAGAGACGTGGTCGCAACGTCTCTTCTGTGGGAAAGAGGTTGCAGGAAAGAGAAAGGGTCTTGAAGTGATAATACCCGTTAGGGCATTTGATGCTAATAGATCAGACTTTATCAAATCACTGGCATCTTGGCCAAAAATGTACTGAATATTTATGTTATTGCTTTTTTTATTTCCCTTTTGAAAACTCAATCATGTTCTGCAAAGTCAGAAACAAAGACAATTTTCTTCTACAAAACAACCAAAGCAAACACCATGAATAAATACTTGAAGATATTGGAAAGAGACTAAAACAGACAATCTTTTCCCAATATTACTGGGTTCAGCATGAAATAATCCAAAAAGGGTTGATATGCTGTAAAACTAAACCAACCGACCAAGGTAAATTGCCACTGAATTAGGGACCATGCTATGTAGGGAGTTGAGCAGTGTCTGTTCATGTTATACTTGAATTTCTGCATGTCAGTACTGTCTGAGAAGCAGGTTATCGGAACAGAATACTTAGCAAAACCAGACACCATAACTTTCAGCGCTGGACAAAGCACACACTGCTACTTAATTTGACACTCATAGTCTTTAAATCAGTAATAAGTATATTTCTCCTACTTTCATCAAAATAAAACTTATATAATTGGATTTACAATATTAATATTTTTGTTGTGATTTGTATATTTGAAGAAATCGTTATTTAAATCTGACAATTAACGACAAAACTTATCAGCATAGCATGCCCGCTGGCAGTAAGTCACTTTTTGCAAATAAGCGGTTGGGGTGTGTTCACATACATACTCAAAGTGGAAGTTGTATCCGTCGCCAACGTTTCTTGTTGTTTTAGCTAATCAAGGAAAAGAATTGTCTTTGCTGTTGAATTTGAACGCAACACGTACGTCTGTCCAGTCAAAAGTTGGAATATCTCAAAGTTGATGGTTTGCAGTGCAAAGATAAGTAAAAATAGAAACTGTGTTCAAACAATATTTTATAGCGAAAATAATTTCTTTTGTCCTAAAATTTGAAAAGAATTGCATAAAATCTTATGCACGAGTTGATAGAAGTCGTGACAAGTGCATATAAACATGAGATTTTTTGTGTGTCGTGGCACCTCCCCTTTTCAAAAAGAAAACAAAAGTATCTTTTTTTTGTTTTTTTTAAAAGGGGGGGGGTGTTTTTCTCCCGAAATTAATCAAAGTTCCATACCACCAATGGACTTTATATACACAGTTGCAAACTTTTTTTTTTTTTTTTACATAGGCATCACCACATTATCAAGGCCAAGAGGCCACTCAAGGATAAGGGTTAAAGATTGTACATTAGAAATTGGACAATATAGTAATCATTAGTAATGAAAATTTGGAAAATTTGATAACTTATATGGAATGGGTCATCAAGAACTTATTTACGTTAGACTTGAACACAACCATATTGTAGTCAGCCGGAAAGCAGAAAAACGGAAGACAATTCCACAGGCGTGCAGTTCTAAGAAAGAAGCTTTGTTCATGGAATCTACGTTTAGGTTTAGGCACAGATAAAGAGTGGGGGGAATTATTGATAGTGTTTACAGCTAGACGAGTGTTTCTTGTGAAAGTTTGGCGAGGGGGGACCATAGATTGAAGCTCAGTCGAACACTTTCCATGAAAATAACGATACATCAGAGACAAACTCGCAACATCTCTTCTGTGAGATAGAGGTTGCAAGGAAGAGAAAAGGACATCTCCTACGAGGCTACGAAGTCTATTTTGAACTCTATCAAGGCAGGCCAAGTCCTTTCTAGCAGCTCCTGCCCAGATGTGGCAACAGTATTCCATCCTTGGACGTACCTGGCTCTTATATAGATAGAGAATAGCATCAGCAGTGAGATATCTACCGGATCGATAGAAAGATCCTACCATTTTTCCAGCGGCCTTGGCAACAGATTTGATGTACGTGTTCCATTTAAGATCAGGAGTAATGTTCAAGCCCAGAAGCTTGTCAAAACTTCAGACTCCCTGAAGACGAGAGCCATTCATTTCAATTGATGCCAGATGTGGATCAGAATGTTGATGATGTAAAGAGAGAAGCTTGGTTTTAGATGCATTAAAAGTAACCAGCCACTCCTTACCCCATTGTACTACGTGCTCAAGATCAGAGGAGAGAGAATTGGAGAGAACTTGGTCGTTTACTGTCTTAGATGTGCTACCATAAATGGTAGTGTTGTCAGCATAGATGTCTACAAATGATGTAAGGATGTGATTTGGAAGATCATTAATATAGATCAGGAAAAGAGTTGGGCCCAGGATGGATCCCTGAGGGACACCGGCATTAATACTGTGAGCTTCTGATTTTTGCCCCTCAACTACTACTCTTATGAACCTATCAGAAAGAAATGATTTAATAATTGAGAAGACATTTCCAGCAATACCATAGCTAGAGATCTTATGAAGTAAACCTTTATGCCATACCCTATCAAAGGCCTTAGATATGTCAAGAGACAATTACCCTAGAAAGGTTGCCTCCGTCGAGAGATTTGCTAATCCTATGAGATATAACTGTAAGCACATCTGCTGTAGATCTAGCAGAACGGAAACCATATTGAGTGTCACTAAGAAGGTTATTTTTGTTGAGATGGTTGATTACTTCTGTATTTAACACAGATTCCAGCAACTTACTCATGACGCACAGGAGACTTATTGGCCTGTACTGAGAGGGGGATGAGCGATCACCCGAATTCTTAAATACAGGGCATATTTATGAGATTTTCCAGGGAGATGGGAAACTATTCTCCTTAAGACAACGTTTAAACAGTTTTGTAAGTATGGGCGCTAGTTCAGGTTGAAGTTTTTTGAGTAATATAATTGGAATACCGTCAGGGCCAGTTGCTTTACTGGAATCAAGGTTTTTGATTAGCTTGGCAACATCACGTACAGATATACGTATATCACATAGCATGTTTTCTGATACAGGAGGAAATATTGGGGGTTGGCAGCCTTGGTCGCAAAGGGTAGAATTAGCTGCAAAGTTCTTGACAAAGAGATTGACTTTGTCTGATGCTGACGAGATTACCTCAGGTCCATTGATAATAGTTGGGATGGAGCACACGCTTCTGTTCAGGATTCTGTTTGCTATTTGCCAAAACTGGTGGGAACCAAGCTGCTGCTCAGCTACTTTGGACTTAACAGATTGAATATACAACTCTCTTGCATTCTTTATTACTTTCTTACAATGGTTGCTGGCAGTCCTGAAAGCGGCTTTAGTTTTCATACATCTATTACGTTGGAAACAGTGGAAAAAGTGATTCCTGTGCGCAATGGCAGCAGCACATTCTGGAGAGAACCATGGCTGGCTGTTAGGTTTTTGCTGAAACTTTTTCGAGGGTATGAAACGGTCAATACCTACAATTAACCATTCCGTCAGGTCTAACACTATAGAGGACACATCCTTTTTAAACATGGAATGCAGAGGTAGATCAGATATAAATGTACGGAAGCTATCCCAGTCAGCCTTAGTGTATCGATATACTGTACGATGAAGAGGTACGTCTGGGGACTTATTACATTTCATTTTTATCTTAATTGATACAACAGAGTGGTCGGAAGATCCAAGAGGCGACAGAACAGAAACTGAACATAGTTCAGGGCAAGTTGTGAGAAAAAGGTCTAGTAGGCTCGCATACTGGCCGTCATTGTCGGGCACACGGGTGGGTTCCTGAACAATCTGAGTGAGGTCATAGGCAATGGAGAAATCATGACAGAACCTCCCCTCATCATCGGTCTTGTTAGAGTGGGTCAACCATTCGACGTTGTGAACATTGAAGTCACCACATACGTGAATGTTAGCTGAAGGATAAGCAGATAGGACTTGGTCAATTTTCTCAGATATGCTTTGAAAGATAGTAACTCCGCTGTTATGGGAGCGATAGAGAGTAAATATAAATGCCGTAGTGTGAGCTAAAGCAACCCGGAAGCACATATAGGGTAAGTTAGGATCTTCCCTGGAGATGTCCCTACCACATGGAAAGTTATCCCTAATATAGGCACATATTCCATGCCCATGGCGATCTTGGGGGTCAGATTTAGAAGTTAAGTTAGAGTATCCTTTAATTGCGAACTCTTCTAGGGAAATAGCCTGTCCAATGCCAGTTTCACTTAAAAATAAAAGGTCTGGTTTAGTCTCCTGTAATTGGGTTTCAACCTCTGGAAGGTTAGAACGTAGACCCCTGATGTTGGAGAAGGAGACATGGTAGTAGGGGTCTACGTTGGAAGTTGTAGAACCGGGTTTAATCGTGTATTTTTTCTTGAAACTTGTCATGATGAATTTTTGGAATTTGTGGACTAGGTCGTCAGATTTACTTAGAGCAGGACAGAGAGGGGAAACTAAGAGAGAAAAAGAAACGAAGAATTTTTTTTTTTATTTGTAGCTAATGATAAGGTAAAGCCGTAACAATTACCCACTAGTATGGCATCGAGAGGCCCCACCAGAAGCTACTGCATGGTCCAGAATCCATTCACCAAATGGCAATACAGCAGCTCCAGTACTTTGCATCTGCTGATAGGACAGCCTCCTTGATGATTAATCCAAGGTTCGGGTCCCTGACTATCAGGCGGATAACGTCAGCCCAGACAAAACGTTTACCTCCAGCACCCTTACTAGTGACATGGCTACAAGGATAGACATAGAAACAGAAAATTTCTGCCAACTGTTCGCGCAAAATACTGCCAACCTAGAAAACAGCTTTTTCTTCTCCCTTTGTCAGAAAAATCACTCATTAAAAAATGAAGACTGAGGGACAAATAAGAAGAAGCGAGAGTAACAGGAGCTGCCGATAACGCATCCACAATGCGTTTTCTACTCTCCATTAAAAAAAAAAAAAAAAAATTAAGTATTGTACTTAAAAGTCCGATAGACGTGTTTCAGGGAAAGTATGGTGATAGATTCCCCTCTCACGAACTAAGAATGAGTACAAATTCGTAATCTATTTTTGCAATCAACTTGGTAGATAAATAAACATTTATGGACGAGAAAAAAAAAAAAAAAAGCTAGCATTTAATAAAACAGAAATACATAAATTAAATACTGAAATAAAATGGAGTTATTAATATTTGAATCTAAAAATAAAAAGTATGATTAAAATTGAAATCACTTATCTCAACAAAAACACGTCCGTCTCCATAATGTAAACTGAAATGAGGAATCATAACTTGGTTGCAAAATAATTATACAACGAGGTGAGGAATGATACATGAATAAACAGTTAGACATTTCTCTACTCAAACATACCCGTCTGTTTGTTTGTTTTTCTTTTCTTTACTCTCATGATTCCGGTCCTTTCTGCATTGCTTTTGGCCTTTAAAACTTCAATATATTTCTTTACAAGCAATGCTTCAAGCAAACTACCATTTACTCATTCATATATATATATATATATATATATATATATATATATATATATATATATATATAACTACTTCATTTACTCACATAAAATTAATATACGAAAGTATAAATTTATGTGTAAACTTTAAGTATTTACTTCAAAAGTGCTCAATACATAGGTAGAGCTAGTTAGTTAGTTATAAAATATATATGGCGATTAAGCTTAATCGCCATATATATTTTATAACTAACTAAATATATATATATATATAAACTTGAGTTCTTTCAGCTATAATTGAAACCAAAGCTTATGAAAAATTTTTGGTAAAATTATGTTTTTACAAAAAATGGAACATCATAACAATTGAGCGACAGTCATTCGGAAGAAAAAAAGATGTAAGAGTGACGCACAAAATAACACGCTAACATATTAATATATAGATTATAAAAAAAATCTCCAACTTTCTTGTGATTTTTTTTTTTTTCAAATGTATTTTCAGGAATTGTCCATTCTGATTTGAAGCCAGCCAATTTTCTCATCATTGGTGGGAATCTAAAATTGATAGATTTTGGCATTGCTGGTGTGATCCAGAATGATCGGACAAGTATGACCCGAGACACCCAAATGGGTACACTGAACTACATGAGCCCAGAGACGATCCTAGAGATGCAGTCGGACACTGGCAATCGGCTTCATAAATTTAAGGTAAAGACAGAAACAATTGTGAGCTAATTTTATCATTTTCCTATTGTTGTACTTTGTTATTGGAAACTGTGTTAGAATTTGTTTAAAAAATTAGTTGGTCTGGTCTGGACGACTGGTAATATAATTCGAAAATCAAAATTGTCAACGGGAATAACTCATATTTTTAATTGGAGAATGTACTATGATTTGTTTCCCTTATAACTAAAATTTCATTTCTTTTTCTATATATGTTTAAAAAAAAAAAAAAAAAAAAAAATGAAAATTAATAAGCCAGCATTTCCTGGGATGCTGCCTGGGTAAGCATAGCTAGTTAAAAAAATTACTTCAGCAATTTTACATTTTTTTTTCTAACTGAGGAAACAGCATCCTACATTCACTCACTATCTCATACATTCTAACCGAGAGATCTTTTTAAGATTCTAACTGTCCCTATAAATTCAATTGTTCACCAGGTATATTTGACATAGTTTTGGAAGTATTTTTCAGGAATCTAGTTGCTCTTATAATTACTGAAATGATGGAAATCTTCCCAATATTTCCAGTTTCTTTTCATATTGTCCATATTATCTTGATTATTTATCTTTTCCCTCTCAGTTCTGTTTAACCAAGCATCATTGGAAACGCTGACTTCTACTAAGGTTGCTTCTTTCTCTTTCTTGTCCCATACCACTGTCAGGTTTTATGGCTCTGTTTTCTAGGTACGTAACTGCAGGAATTGCATAGTCATGTGGAATTGTCTTCCGTTTTCCTGCTTTCCGGCTGACTACAATATTGAAAGTCTAAAGTAAATAAGTTCTTGATGAGCCGTTCCATATAAGTTATCAAATTTACCAAATTTTCATTACTAATGATTACTATATTGTCCAATTTCTACTGTACACTCTTTAACCCTTATCCTTGAGTGGCCTCTTGGCCTTGATAATGTGGTGATGCCTATGTAAAAAAAAAAAAAAAAAAAAAAAAACATTATCAATAATTTTCCCCACTCTTTATCTGTGCCTAAACCTAAACATAGATTCCATGATCAAAGCTTCTTTCTTAGAACTGCACGCCTGTGGAATTGTCTTCCGTTTTCCTGCTTTCCAGCTTTCTATAATATGGTTGTCTTCAAGTCCAACGTGAACAAGTTTCTGATGAGCCGTTCCACTTAAGTTAACAAATTTACCGAACTTCCATTACTATTGATTACTATGTTGTCCTTTTGACTACTCTACACTCTTTAACCCTTATCCTTGAGTGGCCGATCGGCCTTGATAAGTGGTGACGCCTATGTAAAAAAAAAAAAAAAAAAAGTCATAGT
Source organism: Euprymna scolopes (assembly GCF_053919585.1). Taxonomy (NCBI): domain Eukaryota; kingdom Metazoa; phylum Mollusca; class Cephalopoda; order Sepiida; family Sepiolidae; genus Euprymna; species Euprymna scolopes. The sequence continues at coordinate 82,589,232 of NC_136519.1, forward strand.
GGATGCTGTATGACTTCTTTTCAACTGTTCTTTCTATATGAACTAGCCTGGGTGTCCAGCATTGCCTGGGTGTTTGGAGGTGTGTGTTGAGCAAAAAAAACAAAAAACAGAAGTTGGAGTAGGCAGGCAGGCTCAAACCCGTACCACGAAGGACAAAAAGAATGTGGAAACCCCCCCCCCTAAAAAGTGACATCTTTGCCATTGTGTCTATCGCCAAACCAGGAGTGGCGAAGGTTTAAAATAAGGCTAGTCAAAAGAGGGGATGACTTTTGAAAATATTGTAAAAAAAAAAAAAAAAAAAGCAACCCCTCCCTGTAGAAAAGTGGCGAGTTGAGGGTGAAGGAGTTAATGTTTTTAGCCAATTTTTTAGATATTTGTCGTCTGAAGGGTCGAGCTTCAAAACGATACCAATCTCGTGAAAATTTGTGACCTCTGTCAAAAGTTTTAGCCATACATACATTTAAACAGATGAGATTTATATAATAGATGTTCCCAGGACTTACTGCTACATCTGATATTTAACTTTTTACAGATCCTCAAATGGAGATATTTACACACTCCATTGTGTGGGATTGTATAGCAACTGTCCCTCAGCACAACCTTACAGCTGCATGTCAGGTGACTTATGCTGAACTTCTTTGTGGCAGAACCTACATTTGTTGTCATTGCTGAGACCACTCATCTTAAAAACTTCGGTCATCAAGCCTTGATCTTGTGCAGCCATTATTGTTCTTCTGCTGATCATATTCGAACGATCCTCTCTTTAGCGAGTTTATAGAACCTTCCTTATCTATATAGTCCTTGGTTAGTTTGTACCATTTTTATCTGCCTTTATCTTTATTCCTGTTTGATCCCCTGACAAAACGAAGGTGGACGCGTAAATTCACCCTTCTCCATTCGCACTTTACTCAATAACTACGTCTTGGAATTTTTTGAAATTTTGCAACATGATACGAGTTAAAAAAGTAACAGAACGGATTTTCCAAGAAAACTCTGGTTGCTTCCCCTAGGGGTGCCTTCCGGGTTAAAATGGCTAAAGTTGACACTTTTGTGCTTATTTAAAAAAAATTGATGCCTTGGATTTTTAAAAAAACTTTCTGAAAAGTTGCAACTAACTGATGTCTCCTTGCCAGTGATTACAGCATAATGACGTTGACATACTCTTGTTAGATCACCAAAGTTAAGCAACATGTTTTTCAATGGCCTAGTGTCATTTCGTTTAGAAATTGAAGCAAATGTAGATTAACTTTAATAATATGCAATGTCATAAATTATGTCCACCGTTTTTGTGATTATTCCCCCCCCCCCCATTTTTGGTGATTATCGCCCTCGTTTTTTGTGATTGTCTCCCCCCCCCCCTTTGGTGATTGTCTCCCCACTCCCCATTTTTGATGATTGTCATCCCCTGTTTTTGGTCACTACTGCATAATCACGTTGACATATTTTTGTTTGATCACCGAAATTAAGCAATGTGCTGTGTAATGGCCTATACGTCTTGTTTAATAGTTGAGCATCTCACATATTCGTTAAGATCTTATCGAAAAGAAAGGAAAAAACATTAAAGATAAGTTTATGTTAAAATTTCTCCATTTCAATTCAAGCTTGTTATTTTGTTTCTTTCGTTTTAGATCAGTGTGAAGAGTGACGTCTGGTCTCTTGGCTGCATCCTGTATAGCATGATTTATGGCAAGACCCCGTTTCAACACATCACGAATCCTTCAGCAAAACTTCAAGCTATTATTAACGCGAACCATAATATTGAATTTGGAGACGAATATAACACAGATTTAGTCGATACGATGAAGGTAGACTTTTTTTTTTTTACTTTTCATTATTTGATGTACATACTTGGCGTTGCTTTTTTTTTTTTTTTTAAATTTTGCAGCTTATCCAGAGTTTAACGTAATTTTAAAAAACAAATACAGAAAAATCTTTCATGATTTTTGTACCTATCATGGAACAAAGATGTCATACTCCAGAAATCCTATAAATAGATCAAGTAATTGTTTTTATAAAGAAAATCATTTTTGAACAGTTTTAAGTAATAATGTGAAATTGTTAGCATTACAAGATTGATCTTGCAAGTTTGAGTTATTGTGGAATTATATGCTCGTTTTTATCAACATGGCACAGTGGGCTAAAGCGTAGAAATAGGCCAAAATCCAAAGTCTTCAGGCAGCCTTTGGATCAGTTTATCTTTAGAGAGTATAAAATTTGTGATCAAATGCCGTAAAAATGAGATCTTTACCTTAAGTATTTCTCAAGTTATGGCATTTTTTATTTGGCAGACGCAACAAAAAATTTTGGATTTTAATTTTTTATCTTAAAATTTTTTGTTAGATCACCATATTTGGAAAATTGGAACAATGAAGTCCAAAATGTGTTACCAGGTCTCTTTAAACTTACATATGGACCACTAAACAATTATAGTTGATGTCCATATCACTTTAATCCTGCAGTTTTTGAGTATTTTTTCGAAAAAAGTACTTATTTTTTAATAAATTTACACCAAAAATTGTACAAAATTTAGTCATTTTTTTCAGGATTTTTAACGTCATATTTCATCTTGCAAGAAAAAAGGCCAAAAATCGGGGTCTGGCACATGGTTAACAATATATGATCCAGAAAGCTCTTTTAAAGCTATATAAACTATATGATCAGTTTGAAATACTTTTGTGCCAGTTCCCGGTTTAGAAAATATATTGAGATTAAAAACATGAGTATTTTAAAATTTTAGTGATTTGTTCGACTTTTGCTGGATTTTGGGTAAAAAAAATTAAAAAATCAAGTTTAAGCTGCAAAAAATTATGGATAAACATCTAATCCCTGATGATTGCCTTTGTAATACACTGGTTAACTGTATATAAGGTTTTATGCACATTTAACAAGTCCCCTAACTGAAACATTGGCCTAAAACACAAATACACTAAATCTCTAAGCAGAGTATTGCCCTCTATTCACATAACTAGAGAAACACGATTGAACATTTGAAATACATCCAGACATAAAAATAGAATGATACAAAAACAAAAATTCGATGTACAGTTTTATTACAAGTAAAAAACTGAACAAGGTCTTATACATCCATGTTTTTATTCAAGTAGAGACTGAAAAAGTGCTTCTTCTAGAGGAAGAGGTCCTTCTTTGATATGGTGCTCTGGACAATAGTGTGTTGAGTGCCCTCTCACTTGACACTCTTTGCAGACTAATAGGTGCAAAGTTGATCTGAACAGGAGTTTTGTGTGATTTAAGGTGGTTGACGTAGCCAGCTTTTGACAAGCTTTCTACATATACATACATCCATATAATTGGCTAGAATGTGTGTGTGTGTCACACAATCGCGGAAACAACCCTGTTAAACGCTAGGGTTTACATCTACGTCTTCTATCCAGGCTGTATTCATTAGTTGATGCTGGTCCATCTCAATCTGCCCTAAGTTGCAGCCTGCATTCAATGGTGTTAGATTGGAAGCTATCCTCAACCTTTGCAAACTCAAAACTGTCCATAAACTCTCCCTGTCGTAAAACTTATTGCTCCTTCTAAAACTATCCATAAACTAACTCTAAGTTTATTGACCTGCATTGTCCAATCTTTTGTCCCAATCATCTGTCACACCTTGATAAACAATCCCATTCCAGTTTTCTTTTGTGTGTCTTGGTAAACAATTCCTTTCTATTGTCTTTCCACCAACCTCTTTCACTATCACCTCCGTTCTGATTAGCTTATTTCCTCTTTTATTTTTTTCTAACACTTTAGTAGGGGGGGGGTGTTGATAGCATCACACTTTGATGAAAAATATTTTCATGTTTTTTGTTTTGTTTTTATTTCTTTTGACAATTGTCACTTTCGTTTAGGATAATGGTTGATGGAATGGATAATCTATCCGTTATTGACAATTCAATGATGGGATTGAAAATCTCTACGTATCGACTCTGAACACCGTGATGATCAGAGTTGCTGTGTAGATGAAGGAGGAGATCAGTTCAATCTGCACTGAATGACTACTGCATTTATTGCTGAAAATTAAATTGAAGGACCCCCCTCCCCTCCTCAAAAATGAGTGTCTGTTCTTAAACATTTTCTTACTTGAAATAAAATATTTTTATTATTTCAGAAATGTCTGTGTCGAAATCCAAAGGAACGTCTAAGCATTTCCGAGCTTCTCCAGCATTCGTATTTGGCTGAGAAGACAAAAGGTAAAATTACATTTCTATTTTCAAATTTTATTTTGTTTTACGATTTTCAAGGTCTACTTTTTCTCGTACTTACATAAGGTATTTTATGTGGAGATGATGATTTTCTGGTAATTGACAGTAATTGGCCTTTTTTATTTGAAAACAGAAAAGTCATTTCCTCGAACATCACCTTCATTTTTTTCGAACAATTTTAAGGGAAATCTGTTTTTCTCCCTCTTCTTTCTATCTTTAATTTCTCCCTTTTCCCCTCCCTCCTCTCCATCTTCCACTTCTCTCTCTCATGTTCCCTTTTTCATCTTCTTCCCTTTTCTCTCCTTCTTTCCCTCCTTCCTCTCCTTCCCCCTTTTCCTCCTTCCCTTCCTTCCCCCTGCTTTTCCTCCTTCTTCCTTTCCTTCCTCCCCTTCCTTTCCTTCTCCCTCCCCTTCCTTTCCTTCTCCCTCCCCTTTTCCTCTTTCCTCCCCTTCTTTTCCTCTTTCCTCCCCTTCTTTTCCTCTTTCCTCCCCTTCTTTTCCTCTTTCCTCCCCTTCTTTTTCTATTTCCTCCCCTTCTTTTTCTATTTCCTCCCCTTCTTTTTCTATTTCCTCCTCTTCTTTTTCTATTTCCTCCTCTTCTTTTTCTATTTCCTCCCCTCCTTTTTCTCTTTCCTCCCCTCCTTTTTCTCTTTCCTCCCCTCCTTTTTCTCTTTCCTCCCCTCCTTTTTCTCTTCCCCCTCGTTCCCCTTTTTCCTCTTCTTCTCCCCCTTCTCTTGCCTTCCTCTTCCCCATGTTTTTCTCCTTTCTCTTCTCAGTCTTCCTCTTGCACCGCCTTCCTCTCCCTTTTCCTCTGCCTTCCCCTTCTTTCTTCTTCCTCCATTCCTCCTTCCTTTCCTCACTTGTCCCTCCATTCCTCCTTCCTTCTCACTCACCCTATCCTTTTCTCTAACCTCTTCCTTCCACCCCTCTCACTTCTAATTTTTGTCATTATTCACACACAGTTTTTAACATGATTTCTGAATAAATTTTTTTTCTGATTCTTGAAACATTTCTATTGAATGCATTTTTTTTTCTTTTCCAGACACCCCCTCGGCACCAAATGCGAGCGATAATGCAAGTGGTGACAGCAAGAATTGGGTGGCTGATGTTCAGTGTATCTTTGACAAATTGGTTGATGCCAATGTTGCTTCTCCAAACACGATCATCACTTTAAAAAAGGTTTGTATATTAATGATCTTGTCCGCTTTGCCTCTCTCGATACTGATTGGCATAGCAGAACGACACACCTATCGATACCTATCCCATGTCGTACTTCATACATCTCGTATGACTGTATGTGTGCATATTTCTCATCCCTATGTGATTTACCCATCATTATTTTCTTTACTTATTATTGGTCCCCCCCCCTCCCACAAAAGGAGGGTGGACCTGTAAATTCACCCTCATGCCTTTGAATTTTTTAAAATTTAGCGCAAACATTAAACCTGATATGAGTAAAAAAAAAAGTACCAGAACAAATTTTCTGGGAAAACTCCGGTTGCCCCCTAGGGGTGCCTTTCGGGTTAAAATGGCTTAAATAGCACTTTCGTGTTTATTAAAAAAAATTGATGCCTGGGATTTTTATGAAACTTTCTGAAAAGTTGTAACTAACTGATTCCTATATAATTTTGTAACGTTAATAATATCTCTATCTTTTTTTTTTCATCGAGTCAAACATAATTCCCAACGTGCCATCGTCTCGGATGTTTGTTTTGCTTTTTTGTATAAAGCGAAACTGTTTGAAAAAGTGGCAAAGCATTTCTTGACTTTTGGGCCGGGATTTCTGATGCTTCACTTAAATTAATTGGTCCTCGGTCAATGTAGGGGAAACCCTTCATACTGAAACAATTACTAGTTTGTTTTTTTTATTTTATTTATTTTTTTTTATATAGCCACAGTGTCCCTTTTTTTGGGGGGGGGGGCTGATTTTCCCCACATTAAAAACGACCTTGTGTCTAATTTGCTTTCATGGGGAACCAAATAAATACACCGACAGAAAGGGGGAAGCTTAACTGGCTCCCAGCCAGGTTTAAAAGCAACATTCATTTCTGCGCATGCATGGTGATTCCTATGATTCTTAAGTTAATTACCAACTCATTGAATTCACTATCCTCTTTGGCCTAATGGTTAGCGTGGAAGACTAATTACCCTATGTTTTAGAGTTCAATCCCACCTTTCTCTCTATTTAAAAACTTTTTTTTATTTCATCCTTGTGCCAATATCCTCCACCTGGGCAAAAGGTAATCACCAACTCATTTTATTCACTATCCTCTTTTTTTCACGTTCTTTTCTTCCTTTGCGGTACGGGTTCAAGTCTGCCTGCCTGCCTACTACCACTTTTTTTTATGCTTAACACACACCTCCAAACACCTGGGCAACGCCAGGTACCCAGGCTAGTCTTATATAATATAAAGAAAAGAAAAAGAGAGAAAAAAAGACATTGGTTAACTTGCGGACTTCCTTTGCCCTACTTTTTGACCCATTGGGACATTGCATTCTGTGTTTTGTTTTGTGATTATTAAATTTTCTAGCATAAAAAAAATAGTTGAATATATGGATGCATGTGTAGAACCTTGTTATGTGCGGTCGTTTTTTTCTTTTCTTGTTGAATTGTATTCTCGATTATTTCATGACAGTACTGATCAAAGAACCTTGTATTACCTTGACATTTGGGTCGTAACATTCCACAACCAGCATATTACATTTTTTTTTTTTTTTTTCTTAACATGATACATAATCAGGAATAAATTCCAATTTGGAACCCTGGAGGGGCGTATTGTAACAATATATATATGTATATAGGTAAAAGTTTTCTTGGTTAATTTAAGATTTGTATTTAAGAATTTTGTTTTCTTTTTCAGACATTATTTCAAAAGCTCAGCTCCAAAAAGGAACTCAGTGAAGTTCTCAGTCAATTGCCGCGCAACGTGAAGGTAAACATTTTACGTTCGATCAAATGGATTTGCGATGAGCGAGAATTTGCAACAACCGAAGGAATATTTTGTCTTAACACCTTTTTTTTTTTTTTTTTTTTTTTTTTTTTAATTTTTTTTTTGTTTTTTTTACTTTTGCCTGGTACTACCAGGTCAGGCTGTCTGAAGATATTGACTTCCTGGCCTAAAATGCACCAAACATTGATGTTATTGTTTCCCCCCCCCCCTTTGCAAAACGTAATCATGTTCTACAAAGCCAAAAACAACAATTTCCTTTAGAAAACAACCAAACCAAACACCACGAATAAATATTTGAAGATGTAAAGAACTTTTACTAGGGTGACTGGATTCTGTATTCGATTAGTCTTGTCTAATTGTTGATGCTGTGCGTGTGAGTCAGACATGTAGTTACGACATCCCTTTTAAAGTGCGTTCTCGGCCTTCTGTCTTTTAGCCTACCTGAGAATGCTATCTGTCCTTGGATGGAGCTGTAATATGTTCGACAAAGACGTTTCAAACGATCCAAGACAATGATTTGTTCTGTATAAGATTTCATTTCACAGTTGTGATGCAGAAAGATGGAAAGTGAAAATCTCGCTTCTGGGTTTCTCTTCGTTTCCATTTTGAGACATGTTACCTTCCTCTCAGAGCGGAGGGGAGGGGGAGACCTGTTAACCCATCCGCTCTCTTCGACGTCTTCAATCCAACTCAACATTATGTTTGTCAAACCGGAACTTATGACATGGGACACGTCAACTTCCGCTCATCTGCCCAGATACCTTCCTGTGCAAACCTGACTGGTCACAGGGTTTAACAAGGTTTGACATGTTTTGATAACCTTATCAAAACATAGCTTCACATCTCTTGTTTACTTCGCCAGTTAGATAAGTAGATAGATAGACCGATAGATAGATAGATAGTTAGATAAACGGATAGATAGATACACCAATAATTAGATAAACTGATATTTAACAGATAATGTTACTTTTCTTCTCGGCCAACTATAGAACATTATATGCATATATTTTCACAAACGTAAAAACATACACTTTTGGAATGATTAATTTACTGGCAGTTTAAAATCAATAATTATTTATCATTTTATCTTTAGTACTACCAATGGGAAATTAAGTTTTAAACAAAATAAAAGCACAAAAAAGTACAATTAAAGGAATCGTTTTTGGTGTCAGAAAATAAACACTAATTTTTTTCTGATACTGATATCCCAAAAAGACTTTTTTTTTTTTTTTTTTTTTTTTTTGATTCTGATTAATTTTTCCAACACTAGTAAGAAATATGAAACATAAAACCTTTTATTTTATTTATTTGCGGACTGTTATCCTCATCTTTATAGTTATTGTTTCATGTTTCGGCCAACTCATCCTCTGGCCTTCTGAGGATACAGTTACAAGACTCAGAATTCGTATCTCTTGAAAAATGCACCACAAAGTTATTTTTTGGAAATCAGCCATTTATATCATTTGATATTATGAAGAATAAACACTATTTTTAATGATTGACAGATCCAGGTAAGCAGGTATTTAAAAAAAAAAGTGAATTTTGTTTATTTGAGAAATAAATAATTAGAATATGCCGACTGCTCCCTTTCAGAGATTAAAAGTCCCTCAATGGGGTCACCTGTTGACTGTGGGTGGTAACCCTTAATCCTGTCCTTAATGCTTAAGGACAGAATCCTAGTGGTTCATGTTCAAGTTACTATAAGAACATGAATTGAAACATACCACTTTGGCCCTTACTTGAGCTAGATAGGCGATTGGACAAGCCTAATTGAATCAATCGGTTGGACATGAATAACACTAAATCAGACAGAGTTAAGAAAATACCCTTGCGCTCCCCACATTAGACAATAAACTGATTTAGTCAGCGGTGGCTGAAGGCTCAATTAATTCACCAGACAATGGAAAAATAAGGATTTTAGAAAAAAATAGAAGAAACACAGATGTTTGAATTCACCAGCGAGACAAGTATATATTCCTCTCGTGTATCACTGTTGTGTTGAGGTGAATGGGTTCATTCCTTCCCTCCCAACACTTCCTATATAGGGCTTTGAAGTGAGTAGCGAGTGGGAGGGATTAAAAAGTTAGACACAATAAATGGTTATAGTCAGCTAACCTACTTCCTAACTTCCGGCATGGTTGCTTCAGGAAACGGTGACAAGGCAAATCAGTTTCTTCGCTTTTTTTCTCTCGCACCTATATCTCCCCTGTATATATGTATACTTTTTTTTTTTTTTATGTTTTTTTTTTATCATTATTTTTTTTATTCATTAATCTTTTTTTAAAGAATTATTGAAAATACTTTTTAAATTGTTTTAAACAATTACGTTTTTTTTAGGATTAAAATTTTGTTTTGATTTCAATTTTTATTCTTTCATAAACATATATAAATTCAAATAAAAAAAAAAAACGTTTCTTTTTCAAATAAAAAAAAAATACACTTTTATAATTTCATAAACATGAGATTGTATTGTTTAATGTTGTTATTAAAAGTGCAAAAGAAGACTAATTGTGTTATTTTTATAATTTTAATTTTATTGTATATTTTTCAATAATGTCCTTCTCTTATATTTTATTTCAATAAATTGCTTTACAATAGAAATACAGTAAAAAGTGAAGGAACTAATTTGCCTTGTCACCACTTCCGGTAGCAGCCACACCAGAAGTTAGGAAGTACGTTAGCTGACTATAACCCAATAAATGTTATAAAAAAAAAAGCCTCCTAAATTAAATCATTCCAAAGTCTCAAATATCACAAGTTCAGATTTGGAAAGGAAAAACAAAGCCTAACCTTTCCTTAATTCATAGTAATAGAAGCGAATGAAGAAGCTCTAATAACCGAGACGTCTCCATTCAAAATAGAGAGAATCCTATCAGAAAAAAAACAAACTAAAAATGGTAACAAAAAAACAATGGTGCACTACTAGTAGAAGGGGCAAGCTAAAATCAAAAAAGTTAGCTTTGTTTGTTTGAGAAATAATTTTTAGTCACGTGCAAGTGGCTCTATATATAAGTCACTACGTCGGTCGATCAGTCTGTCTGTCGGTCTGTCCGTAACACTTTTGTGCTTGGCCTTTTTGGTTAAGATCAAAGGTCTGTGTTAATAGATGCTTTTCTTAGCCTTTTGGCCAAGTGCTGTACTTATGTTTGTAACTTTGTGATATAAAGTGGGGGATCACTTTTCTGTATTAATTTAATGTAAAATGATCACCCACTTTACAACCAGTCAGTCTCAAAGCCATTAAAGTCATTCTCCAGATCATTCAAGTTGTTTTTGTAGGATTCCAGTTATTTTTTAAGCATTAAAGTCATTCTTAAAGTCATTCAATTCATCCTTAACTTCATTAAAGTTATTTACTTTTTATTTAAGTCATTTCAGCCCATTTTTCATCATTTTAGTTTATTTTTAAGAATTTCATGTTAATCCTACATTCACGCATTCATTCATTACACGAGAGCACGTGACTAATGGCTATCAGCCTTGTTTCATTAAACTTAAATGTTTCTGATGCTGAAGAAAGTCATGTGATCATCTTACAGAGATAATCAGTTCATGGAAATCTAAAATCCTTTTTAAAATGAAAATAAAGAAAATAGTAAAAAAAAATCATAAAACGTATAAAACAAGTTGAAAGAACGAAAAAAGCAGAGAAAAAAAATAAAACACAAACAAAAAAAATAAAACGCAAACGAAAAAAAAAAAACGCAAACAAAAAAAATAAAACGCAAACCAAAAAAAATAAAACACAAAAAAAATAAAACGCAAACAAAAAAAATAAAACACAAACAAAAAAAATAAAACACAAACAAAAAAAATAAAACGCAAACAAAAAAAATAAAACGCAAACAAAAATAAAACGCAAACAAAAAAAAACACAAACAAAAAAAATAAAACGCAAACAAAAAAAACACAAACAAAAAAAATAAAACACAAACAAAAAATAAAACACAAACAAAAAATAAAACACAAACAAAAAAATAAAACACAAACAAAAAAAATAAAACACAAACAAAAAAGATAAAACACAAACAAAAAAGATAAAACACAAACAAAAAAATAAAACACAAACAAAAGATAAAACAAACAAAAAAATAAAACACAAACAAAAGATAAAACACAAACAAAAGATAAAACACAAACAAAAGATAAAACATAAACAAAAAAGATAAAACGCAAACAAAAAAAACACAAACAAAAAAAATAAAACACAAACAAAAAATAAAACACAAACAAAAAATAAAACAAACAAAAAAAATAAAACGCAAACAAAAAAAATAAAACGCAAACAAAAAAAATAAAACACAAACAAAAAAAATAAAACGCAAACAAAAAAAATAAAACGCAAACAAAAATAAAACGCAAACAAAAAAAAACACAAACAAAAAAATAAAACACAAACAAAAAATAAAACACAAACAAAAGATAAAACAAAAACAAAAGATAAAACACAAACAAAAGATAAAACACAAACAAAAGATAAAACACAAACAAAAGATAAAACACAAACAAAAGATAAAACATAAACAAAAAAATAAAACACAAACAAAAGATAAAACACAAACAAAAAAAATAAAACACAAACAAAAAAGATAAAACACAAACAAAAGATAAAACACAAACAAAAGATAAAACACAAACAAAAAAGATAAAACACAAACAAAAGATAAAACACAAACAAAAGATAAAACACAAACAAAAGATAAAACACAAACAAAAGATAAAACACAAACAAAAAATAAAACACAAACAAGAAAAATAAAACACAAACAAAAAAGATAAAACACAAACAAAAGATAAAACACAAACAAAAAAAATAAAACACAAACAAAAAAGATAAAACACAAACAAAAGATAAAACACAAACAAAAGATAAAACACAAACAAAAAATAAAACACAAACAAAAAATAAAACACAAACAAAAGATAAAACACAAACAACAGATAAAACACAAACAAAAAAGATAAAACATAAACAAAAAAGATAAAACATAAACAAAAAAGATAAAACACAAACAAAAGATAAAACACAAACAAAAAAGATAAAACACAAACAAAAGATAAAACACAAACAAAAGATAAAACACAAACAAAAAAGATAAAACACAAACAAAAGATAAAACACAAACAAAAGATAAAACACAAACAAAAAGAATAAAACATAAACAAAAAAAATAAAACACAAACAAAAAATAAAACACAAACAAAAAATAAAACACAAACAAAAAATAAAACACAAACAAAAAAATAAAACACAAACAAAAAAATAAAACACAAACAAAAGATAAAACACAAACAAAAAATAAAACACAAACAAAAAATAAAACACAAACAAAAGATAAAACACAAACAAAAGATAAAACACAAACAAAAAGAATAAAACATAAACAAAAAAAATAAAACACAAACAAAAAATAAAACACAAACAAAAAATAAAACACAAACAAAAAAATAAAACACAAACAAAAAATAAAACACAAACAAAAAATAAAACATAAACAAAAGATAAAACACAAACAAAAAAATAAAACATAAACAAAAAAAATAAAACGCAAACAAAAAAGATAAAACGCAAACAAAAAAGATAAAACACAAACAAAAAAATTAAACGCAAACAAAAAAAAAAATAAAACGCAAAAAACAAACAAAAAAAGAATATTTGGTGCTTATTTAAAATTACACTTATTTAAAAAATTAAAAAAAATTTTTTGTGATGTACCTACCTGTCACTGAAAAAAAAAAATGCCATATTCCAAAAATCACGTGAATTGATCATGTGGATGTTTTTAAGCTAAGAAAAATCAAATTGTACAATTAAGAGAAATATAGTGGTTTTGATCAGCCATGATGTATAAATAAGGGGGGAGGGACAACTCAATTCGAACTATCGAGATCAAAATCGGCCTTATAATGGATACAATTTAGTATTAAAATCACTAAAAATCGTAAAACTACTTGATCGATTTATGTGATTTTTGGAATATGACTAGTACGTGCATCGTAAAGTTTTTTAAATGTAATTCTAAGTAAGCAAGCAAATATATATTTTTTTAATCTCTTCAGAGTCAAGTTGTTAGTTGGACGTAAATTACTGGAGATCATGTGAGGAGATGAGCAAGATGTTTGTTCACATTACATTTAAGCTTCTCTATATTGGTGTAGAGAGAGAATTTCAAACTCTTGTGGGAAGAAGCTATTAGAGTAAAAATCTTCTGGCATCTAGAGGCCCCTCTACTGTGAAGGGGTGGGATTTTTCTGCTAGACAAGTTTGTCAGGTGTATGGACGTCGAAGGAACACAAGTGAAATGTTTGTCCAAGCACATTCCCTTTAAGTACAAATAAAATAGCCACAGGAATATGACAGTGAGGCAGAGGTTGGAGCTTGCTTGATAGTAGATTTGAGACTTTTGACCGTGTCTAATAGGATGGGACTAGCGGTAGATGCGCCAGCCCAGATATGGCAACAATACTCCATGCATGGACGAATGGTGGCTTTATAGAGATACAGGATACTCTCAGGTGTGAATATGGCACAGTCACGTTGACACACCGGTTCTCGGCAGATCACTGAAGTTAAGCAATGTCGAGCCTGGCTAGTACCAGATGGGTGACCATTTGGGAAGGCGAGGCGCTGTATGTACCGCAAGGTAAAATACCAGGTTGGAAAACTTGCGCAGTCTATCCTTCTCTCAAAGGTAGATGAGACTCTCTAAGCCGTGGTAGGCACCCTATCTAGTGATGGCGTCACGATAAAAAATACCCTTGATAGCCCTGGCGAAGCATCAAGAATTCAGCTACCGACAAGATTTGAATTACACTACAACTCATATAGTGAGTTCAATCTCTGCTGTTATGTTTACAGGTGTGAGTAATTTTCTAGCATGGTAGAGGGAGCCCACTTTCTTTGCAATGTGAAATAATGTGAAAATCACAAAATTCCCTAGTCACGCTAGGTAGGCACAGCTAAATAATAGTGAAAATCTCTCCAAATCTTCGCAAATGTTCCATTGTTTCTCCTGTTTGAATTTCTCTGCTGCTGCTACTACTTCTTTCTAAAAAGTTTTTTTGAAGTTTTCACTGAATAAAAATTCTAGTGTTTTTAGTGAGAACTTTCAAAAACTGTTTAGAAAGAATTAAGTTGTAATTGTTATGGAATAAAGTTTTCATGCAAAAAAAAAAAATTCACTTAATTTTATCAAGTAGGTCTTTTTTTTTTTTTTTTTTTTCAGAGGAAAATCAAACTTTAATGAGATCGATCGTATCACGGCCATCTTGTTTATTTCGCAGATGAAGACAACTCCATCACCACTTAAAGTTTGTCAAAATTTGACGAGATTATCTTGAAACACAGATAGCAAAAAATAGATAAATATTTTAGGGTTTTTTTTTTTTGTTTGTTTTTCTTTTTTTGTCACTTATTTTACAAAGATTCTTTGTCCTTTTTTAATTCCTTTTTTATTTTGTCCTTTGTTAATCACCTTTTTGTTTAAAGGTGAACCCTCTTTGTTCCCGGAAATAAACAAATGGTGACAATATGACCGATTTCAGTAAAATTTGATTTTCCTCTATAAAAAAAAACAAAACTTGATTAAATGAAGTGATTTTTTTTTTTTTGTATAAAAACTTTATTTCATAACACGTACGTACAATATAATTTTTTTTCAATTTTTTCCATTTTTTAATGTCTTAAACTAAACAATTACCAAACCTTTGTCTTGCAGACTTCTCAGCCAGATGTGAATGCTGAATCTGAGAACATTGGCAAAGTGGAAGCAAAGGTCAAGTGTGCGAATGGCAGCGTCAAAGAAGTGCGTGCCCCCCTGCAATGTTTGAACTTGAAGGACTTGAGACGAGAGTGAATGTTGAAGGACCCATTGAAGGCATCGACAGATTCCTTCATCCAAAGTAACACTGTCCTTTCGGCAGCTCCATTACTCCACCCTCAACAACTTTTGAGTTGAAATTATTGAAGGACATATTGGAGGTGTCAGCAGATTTCTCCATCTTAAGTAACTTTGTCCTTTTGACAGCTTCATTCCCCTTTTGCTGAAACTGTTAAAAGACCCTTTGGAGGTGTCAGCAGATCCCTCCACCTGAAGTAATTTCGTCCTTTTGACAGCTCCATTCTTTCGCCTCCATGAACTCAATTGTTGCAACCAAGCTTTTCCTTTTCTTCCTTTTTTTTTCTTTCTTTCTTTCCTTTTTTTTTTTATGCATTTGAGTCATTTGAATGTCGACCTGTTCGTTAAAAGCAATTCTCTACGAACTTCCAGAAATCTACAATCCTTCAGCTTTGCTGGCTATAATATCCATTATTTTTAAATTACACCTGTAAGGTCATGTATGTATATATATATACTAAATGCAATATCATATAAATAAAATTTAATATCAAGTTGGTATTTATTCGCATTTAATCCAATAGTGCTCAGCATAATTTTTATAGAGCTGTGATCCAATTACTTTCGTGGTTGTGCTATGATAAAACAAGACAAGTACTTGATGTAAATCAGTTAAACTGTGCATGCGATATCGTTATTTGGCGTAGACATAAGAACCCCCAATGTTATCCGTTATCTAGTCAAGTGAGTCCCCCAGCGGATTTTTTTTTTTTTTTTTTTTTCAACTCGCCACCATTATCAATCAAACACAGTCTTGAACTCTAATTGTCGTCAATCGTCTCAAACCATTCCCAATCATCGTAAAGACTGCCACAAAGCCCATGGGCACACACTAACTCTAAATATATATCCAATCTTTTTGTTTCCATCATTTGCTACACCTTGATTAAAACCGCATCTCGGCTCCTCTTTGTGTGCATTGATGAACAATTTCTTGTGGCTTTCTTCCTACCAACCTTATTTCTTATATGTTTTGTTCTCCTGACAAGCCAATTTTTTCTTTTATTTTGTCATATTTCTTCTTTTTTTTTTTTTTTTTTTTTTTTTTTTAAAGTAACTATTTAACACTTGGGGACAAAGGGGGCGGGGGTGTCGATGTCGATAGTATCACAAAACTATAAAATAGAATTAAACTCAAGGCGAATGTGACAAAATTTTTTTTTTTTTCTGAAAAGGAAATTATTATTACATTCTATTTCTAAATTTTTTAGATGAGGATTGATCATTTGTATCATATGGATTCTTCAGACTACCGTTCTCATCTTGAGTGTTATTTTCACAACGTTTTAGTCGATGTAACCTCTGACCTTCAAGTGTATCTTGCCAAACTCTAGAATCTGCACAGAATTTTGAGCAGAATCATAATCCATGGAGGTAACATTACTCGTTCGAAGGCTGAAGTAATTCAATTGGATTTTGAGTGTCGCCCACAGAAGAGTGTAACTAAAAACGGAATTTTTTAACCAACTACTTTATCTGTTACGTCACAGGTCCTTAAGAACTCGTAGTGTAGCAGATAAAGTACTTAATTCAATCCTTAGTGCAAGCGATACTTAAAATACAATTATGAATTACTTAGGACGTTTACATAGCCATTCTAATACTGCAGATTAAATAAAGGCTCCCGTTCAAAATTTTGTCCAGATTTTTGAGTTCAACAGAAAGAATCCGAAAGTTTAACAAGATATACCTGAACAAGGTTGAAGTTTACACCGATATGCCGTGGAAATAATACTTAAGATGAGAACATTAGTCGAGATAATATGAGAAGACATCATACCTTGGCTAATAGATATTTTCTACAAATTATGAGCAAATCGCTGCGAGGACTTTTTGCTGAATATTGTTGACTTAAAAATGTTACTCTGCGCCTCTAAGATGGTTGCCAGGCAGACTGCATGCTACATGGCAGCACAGATGTACAGTTTTTGAAGCATAAAAACTTCATGGTTTCCTTGGAGAGAGAAGCTTCAAGACCAGTTTGAATTTGGCAATCAGCTCACCCTAACAATCAGTTTGTACTTGCTGTGGCAGGCTGTACAGTTGGGAGGGGAGGGGAGTGTCAAATGTTGGGACTTGTAAAATAGTTTAAGTTCTTGGCTGCTCATGTTTTTATTTTTATTTTTTTTTATTATTTTTTTTTTTTTTTTTTTGCTGGAGGTATGACATGGACCGAGTCCTGCTGCCATATGTATGATCTTCCCCACAGTCCCTCATTCCGTGCAATGATCAACAATAGCAGATATCAACTCGGCAAAGCCGTCTTAATTGAGGCTTTCTTTTTCCAAGTTTCAGATTTATTTCGATAGATGAACATTTAGATTTTTTTTTTTTTTTTAAATAGAAATCTCTCCAGACAAGGCATGAAGCCACTTGATGTCAGAAGCTTAAAAAAAAAAGAACAAAACAAAATACTAGTTTGAGGTAAAAAAATTTAGCCAACAATATTGATAGATTCTGACCCAGAAAACAGCAATTCTTCTCCCTTTGTCAGAAACCTTCCTCGTGGAGTGTGAGGACTAAAGGACAAAACAAGGGAAGCGAGAGTTACGAGGCTGCCAAAAGTCAAGTTGACTTTTTATTCTCCACTTTTTTTTTTTTTTTTTTTACAAAGGAATCACCATTTGTCAAGGCCCGGAAGCTACTTGAGGATAGGGGTTAATAATTGTATAGTGGTCAAAGGGGATATGTAGTAATCGCTAATAGTGTAAATTTGGTAAATTGGATTACTTAAGGGGATGGCCCATATAAATTTGTTCACATTGGACTTGAAGACAACCATATTGTAGTCAGTTGGAAAGCAGGAAAATGGAACAGAGTTCCACAGGCGTGCAGTTCTAAGAAAGAAGCTTTGATCATGGAATCTATGTTTAAGTTTAGGCACAGATAAAGAGTGAGGGAAATTATTGATAGTGGTTTCAGCTAGATGAGTGTTTTTTTGTGAAAGTCAGGACAGGGAGGGGACCATAGATTAGAACTCAGACGAGCGCTTGCCATGAAATTAACGATAAAATAGAGAAAGGCTTGCAAAGTCTCTTCTGTAAGAAAGGGGTTGCAGGGAAGAGAAAAGGGCATCCCCCACTAAGTTATGAAGTCTATTTTGAACTCTGTCAAAGCAGGCTAAGCTGCTTCTAGCATCTTCTGCCCAGATGTGGCAACAATACTCCATCCTAGGATGTACTTGAATTGCATCAGCAGTGAGATATCTACTGGAGCGGTAGATGATCCTGCCATTTTTCCAGCAGCCTTGGCAACAGATTTGATGTACGTGTTCCATCTGAGATCAGGAGTAAAGGTCAGACCTAGAAGCTTGTCAAAACATGGAGCCTCCGCAAGAGGAGAGCCATTCATTTCGATTAATGTCAGATGGGGATATGAGCGTTGATGATGTAAAGATAGAAGCTTGGATTTAGATGCATTAAAATTAAACGAGCCACCTTTTTCCCCATTGCGCCATGTGATCAAGATCAGAGGAGAGAGAATCAGAGAGAACTTGGTCGTTTACGGCCTTTCAAGTGTTGCCATAGATGGTAGTGTCGTCAGCATAAATGTTTACGAATGATCTTAGAATGTAATTTGGAAGATCATTGATGTAGATCAGGAAGAGAATTGGCCTGAGGATAGACTGCCTGAGGAACTCCAGCATTAATACTATGAGCTTCTGATTTCTGTCCATCAACCACTACTCTTATGAACCTATCAGAGAGAAATGATTTAATAATTGGAAAGACATTTCCAGCTATATCGTAGCTGGAGATCTTGTGAAGTAAACCTTTATACCATTCCCTATCAAAGGCCTTTGATATTTCAAGAGCAATTGCCCTAGAAAGGAAACCTCTATCGAGAGATTCGCTAATTCTATGTGATATAATTGTTAACACATTTGCTGTAGATCTAGCAGAATGGAAGCCATATTGCATGTCACTAAGGAGGTTATTTTAACTGCAGTCATTGACAACTTCTCTATTCAACAGATTCCAGCAATTTACTCATGACGCACAGGAGACAGATTGGTCTGTACTGAGAGGGAGATGAGTGATCACCTGAATTTTTAAATATGGGATATACTGATGACATTTTCCAGGGTGATGGGAAGCAATTCTTCCCCCTTTGTCAGAAATATCAATCATGGAATGTGAGGACTAAATGACAAAATAAGGAAAGTGACAATTACGAGGCTGCAGAAAGTAAACTCAGTACCTACTTTCTCTTCTTTAAAAGTCAAACCGATTGCTTGGATCAAATTCAAACCGATTACCTGAATCAAATTCAAACCGATTACCTGGATCAAATTCAAACCGATTGCCTGGATCAAATTCAAACCGATTGCCTGGATCAAATTCAAACCGATTGCCTGGATCAAATTCAAACCGATTGCCTGGATCAAATTCAAACCGATTACCTGGATCAAATTCAAACCGATTGCCTGGATCAAATTAGTATTAAAGCATCTCTCAAAGATCACAGATTGCGTGCTTCACAAAGCACGTAATCTTCTGTGTTTTTTGAAAGATGTTTTAACACTAATTTGATCCAGGCAATCGGTTTGACTTTATGTTGCATGCAATACAGTTAAATTCTTTCTCAACTGTGTACCACAGAATAGTCAATGGGGGTTACAGCTGGTGCTACCAGGTCAGGCTGTCTGAAGATATTGCTTCAGGGTTCTCAAAGTTGAAAAATCGTTGAATTTTGACTTTTGCCTTTTTTCAGGTCTTATTTCAATTATTACTTTGAAAAATCCTTGAAAATATGAAAAATGTCTTGAAAATATGAAAAATGTCTTGAAAATATGAAAAATGTCTTGAAAATATGAAAAATCCTTGAAAATATGAAAAATGTTTTGAAAATTTCTTGAAAATTGTATTCTTTATGTCCAGTAAAAATTTTTTGTCAAAATATCTCTACAATTATATAAATGCAACTTTGTATGTGCTGAACAGATATTCTTTAAAATTTACAGAACATTGGTGTATAGGTCTGGGAGTGATCTTAGTTAAGTTTTGTCTCAGAATGCCCCCAATAATTACTGATAATCAAAACCGTTATTTTAATTTATCTATCATCGGTAAAGCCATTTTTTCCATGTCGTTGCTTAGCAACCATGATAGAACAACGGGCTACTGTGGGAAGGTTGATAGCGAGTTTTTTTTGTTTTTTTCTTAACTGGTCTGTAGGTTCGAACTCCGCATGTAAATTTCTTAATTTTGTTTTCATTAACTGCAAAGGATTTTATTAGACTTAAAAATTTATGATTTTTTTTTTTTTTTTGCATGATATGGTCCGTAGGTTCAAACCCCACACATAAATTTCTTAATGTTTTTTTTTTGTTAACTGGAAAGAAGTTTATATAAAATAATGTTAAAAGAAACGAAGGTTCTCTAGAGTGCAATGTAGAATAACATATATTTTGGACTAAGTTACTGCATGGAGGCATGCGAAGATTCCTCCTGGGTGATTTCACAAATTTTGATGATAAAAATATAGGAGTGTTCATTGATTATCATTCAATCCAGGGCAATGTTGTGTCTCCCTGCTAATTAACTATAAGATTGAAATAAATACTATTAAATTATTTTTTAAGTATTAATAAAAATACCTTTTTAAATATTTAAAATTAGATCGAAATACATTGTTCTGAAATTTTATCATTTTATTTTGGATTCAAGAGTTACGCCCCTTTATCACAGAACTACCTGATGTTTTATGACTCCTACCCCTATAAAAATCTTTCCTTGCCTGGACGGGATTGTCCCATGGCGATCCGCCACACACATACACAGACAAAATTGTGATGATCGAAAATGAGGCTGGCTAGGGTAAAAAAAAAAAAAATAGGTAATACAGTAGTCATCGTGGTTGAAAATTTAAGATGTAAAGAGAGTTAATATTTGAGATGAAATAAAAAACATTTCAAACACCAAAAAATAATGCAGGTAAATTGCAAATAATTTTTATTGGTTATGGTAACATATATTTGTAGTATATTTGATTTTTTTTGATTTTTTTTTTTTTTTTTTTTTTCCCACTTTTTCGAATCAATGTGAATTGTAAAACAGACCCCAAATTTTGTTGAGAAAACTCAAATTTTGCTTGGGGAAGGCCTTGAAAATCTTGGTAAAGTCTTGAAAAGTCTCTAAAAAAAAAAAGAGTCTTTGAAAATGGACATTGAAAATCTGTATGCTTTCTTAACCAAAAATGCACCAAATAAGATGCGTTTGCTTTTTTCTTTCCCTTTGCTAAACTCAAAGTCGAGAACAAAAACAAGTTTTCTACAAAACAAACCAAGCAGCGTGGGTATATGTTTGAAGATGTACAGAGTTTGAAGCATGAAAACTTTCACCAAAAAATGGATTCTGCGTTAAACAATCCCAAAAGGGTTGATGTGCCATGAAGCAAAACAAGCGGGCGCCATGAATGGTTGTTTGAAAATTTGAAGAACTTTTTCTTTTTTCAAAATTACTAGATTCAGCATTAAATAACCCGAAAGTGGTTGATCTACTATAAAACCAAATCACCCCCAACCAAAAGTTTCAGCAAAAACCTAACAGCCAGCCATGGTTCTCTCCAGAATGTGCTGCTGCCATTGCGCACAGAAATCACTTTTTCCACTGTTTCCAACGTAATAGATGTATGGAAACTAAAGTTGCTTTCAGGACTGCCAGCAACCATTGTAAGAAAGTAATAAAGAATGCAAGAGAGTTGTATGCTCAATCTGTTAAGTCCAAAGTAGCTGAACAGCGGCTTGGTTCCCACCAGTTTTGGCAAATAGCAAACAGAATCCTGAACAGAAGCGTGTGCTCCATCCCAACTATTATCAATGGACCTGAGGTAATCTCGTCAGCATCAGACAAAGCCAATCTCTTTGTCAAGAACTTTGCAGCTAATTCTACCCTTTGCGATCAAGGCCGCCAACCCCCAATATTTCCTGCATCAGAAAACATGCTATGTGATACACGTATATCTGTACGTGATGTTGCTAAGCTAATCAAAAACCTTGATTCCAGTAAAGCAACTGGCCCTGATGGTATTCCAATTATAGTACTCAAAAAACTTCAACCTGAACTAGCGCCCATACTTACAAAACTGTTTAAACGTTGTCTTAAGGAGAATAGTTTCCCATCTCCCTGGAAAATTTCATCAGTATGCCCTGTATTTAAGAATTCAGGTGATCGCTCATCCCCCTCTCAGTACAGGCCAATAAGTCTCCTGTGCGTCATGAGTAAGTTGCTAGAATCTGTGTTAAATACAGAAGTAATCAACCATCTCAACAAAAATAACCTTCTTAGTGACACTCAATATGGTTTCCGTTCTGCTAGATCTACAGCAGATGTGCTTACAGTTATATCTCATAGGATTAGCAAATCTCTCGACGAAGGCAACCTTTCTAGGGCAATTGCTCTTGACATATCTAAGGCCTTTGATAGGGTATGGCATAAAGGTTTACTTCATAAGATCTCTAGCTATGGTATTGCTGGAAATGTCTTCTCAATTATTAAATCATTTCTTTCTGATAGGTTCATAATAGTAGTAGTTGAGGGGCAAAAATCAGAAGCTCACAGTATTAATGCCGGTGTCCCTCAGGGGTCCATCCTGGGCCCAACTCTCTTCCTGATCTACATTTATGATTTCCAAATCATATCCTTACATCGTTTGTAGACATTTATGCTGACGACACTACCATTTATGGTAGCACATCTAAGACAATAAACGACCAAGTTCTCTCCAATTCTCTCTCCTCTGATCTTGAGCACGTAGTACAATGGGGTAAGGAGTGGCTGGTTACTTTTAATGCATCTAAAACCAAGCTTCTCTCTTTACATCATCAACATTCTGATCCACATCTGGCATCAATTGAAATGAATGGCTCTCGTCTTCAGGAGGCCTCAAGTTTTGACAAGCTTCTTGGCTTGACCATTACTCCTGATCTTAAATGGAACACGTACATCAAATCTGTTGCCAAGGCCGCTGGAAAAATGGTAGGATCGTTCTATCGATCCAGTAGATATCTCACTGCTGATGCTATTCTCTATCTATATAAGATCCAGGTACGTCCAAGGATGGAATACTGCTGCCACATATGGGCAGGAGCTGCTAGAAAGGACTTGGCCTGCCTTGATAGAGTTCAAAATAGACTTCGTAGCCTTGTAGGAAATGTCCTTTTCTCTTCCTTGCAACCTCTATCTCACAGAAGAGATGTTGCGAGTTTGTCTCTGATGTATCGTTATTTTCATGGAAAGTGTTCGACTGAGCTTCAATCTATGGTCTCCCCTTGCCAAACTTTCACAAGAAACACTCGCCTAGCTGTAAACACTATCAATAATTCCCCCCACTCTTTATCTGTTCCTAAACCTAAACGTAGATTCCATGAACAAAGCTTCTTTCTTAGAACTGCACGCCTATGGAATTGTCTTCCGTTTTCCTGCTTTTGGGCTGAGTACAATATGGTTGTCTTCAAGTCTAACGTAAATAAGTTTTTGATGAGCCGTTCCATATAAGTTATCAAATTTACCAAATTTTCATTACTAATGATTACTATATTGTCCAATTTCTACTGTACACTCTTTAACCCTTATCCTTGAGTGGCCTCTTGGCCTTGATAATGTGGTGATGCCTATGTAAAAAAAAAAAAAAAAAAACCCATGGCACTATAATCAGGCGAGTTAGGGGCATGGCGAGCTGATGAAGTCGTGGAATTTCTCAGGCAGCTACTTTGGGGTTTTCTCGGAGGTGTAACATGCTCTATTTTTCCACAGTCACCCATTCCATCCAGTGATTGGCAACAGATGTCAACTTAGTACAGGGTCCAACCATCCATAGCCTTGAGCCACTGGGGGGACATAGGCCATCCACAACTTTGTAGATGCTTTTGTAGCGAAGAGTTCTTTTTTTTTGGGGGGGGGTTAGGGTGCTGGCCCCACACCCAACCTTCCCAGAAGTGACATAAAGTGCCTAGCTTTCCCAAATGGTCGTCCATCTAGTACTGGCCAGGCTCAACATTGCTTAACTTTGGTGATCTGGCGAGAACTGGTGTGTCAACGTGATTTAGTACTGGGTGGAATGATAAAATTGTCGCCCTAGAAAAGATAACATGATTCCATTTCCGTTTAATGAAAAGTTTTTTGTTTTTTTTTTCTTGGTGGTACAGACCATATCTACTAGTTGACCAGTTGTGTACAAATATAATCCTATGGGCTCCGTTGCCCGTCGCTGGGAGCAGAGTTGGGTCGCACCTTAAAGGTAACCCCACTCCCGACAGCTTAGGGTTACATTTTTGAAAATAAAATATAATAAAATTCAATAAACTTATCAAATAAAATTCAATAACTTTGTGTCTGGACCCTTCAAGTTTCCAACGACTTTTAATCTTCTTCAAAACTTTTCAAAAGCTTTTGAGAGTATTTTACTCTCCAACTCCTTGCAAATTAAGTCTTTAAACTGGCGAAGACTTATAACTCCTCGTCGTGGCTTGATTGTCTAGTTTTTATCTTTGCCTCCATCTTTTCTTCGTTAGTGGTTAGGACCTTAATAACTATGCCAGACGCTCGCTGGTTGATAGTAGCACCCTACACCAAAGTGGCAATGTTCCTTGTTTGGCGTAAAAATGTAATTAAAAAAAAACCCCAAAAAACCCCGGCTATATTGTAGTCAGATGGAAAGCTAATAAAGGGAAGAGTTCTTAGAAAGAAACTTTGTTCATGGAATCTACATTTAGGTTTAGGCACAGATAAAGAGTGGGGGAAATTATTGATAGTGTTTACAGCTAAATAAGTTTTTCTCGGGAATGTGTGGTGAGGTGGGGGCCATAGATTGGAGCTCAGACGAGCCCTTGCCATGAAAATAACAATAAAACAGAGACAGGCTCGCAACGTCTCTCCTGTAAGAAAGAGGTTGAAGGTTTAATGAATGTAAGATGGTAGCATAGTAATCGTTAATAAGTTGGGTAGAATTTGATTATTTATGGGGACGGCTCAACAAGAACTTGTTCACATTGGACTGGAAGGCTCCGGGCAGTTCTGGGAAAGAAACTTTGTTCATGGAATCTGCATTTAGATTTAGGCACAGATAATGCTTGTAGCTAGTCAAGTGTATTTTTGTGAAAATCCAGCAAGAGGGGAACCATAGATTGGAGCTCAGACGAGCACTTGCCATGAAAATAAACGCTAGAGTAGGCTTGCAACTTCTCTTCTGTGGGGAAAGAGGTTGCAGGAAAGAGAAAAGGGCATTACCTGCTCGGTTTCAAAGCCGGTTGTGAACTCTATCAAGGCAGGATAAGTGTACTGTGGGACTCCATTTTAGGACATACTTGGCTCTTATACAGATAGAAGATTGCATCAGTAGTGAGATACCTACTGGAGCGGTAGAGTGATGCAACCATTTTTCCAGCGATATTGGCAACAGATTTGATGTTTTCTTTGTTTTTTTTTTGCTTTTTTCAGATCTTGACGTAGACTCCAATACTTTTTTTTTTGTGTGGGTCATTGGCAGTATAGGAAGAAAGTGCCCGTCACAGAATCAAAGATTCTGATCAAGGGACAATTACCCCCAAACTTAGCCTCACACAGCGCGTAACATATATATATGTATGCTAGCATGGGTGCCGGGTGTTTGGAGGTGTGTGTTGAGCAAAAAAAAAAAAAAAAATTGGTAGTAGGAAGGCAGGCTCGAACCTGTACCGCGAAGGAGGAAAAGTACGGGAAAAAACCTGACGTCTTTGCTGTTACGACCACCGCCAAACCGGGAGTGATGTAGGTTTAAATTAAGGCTATACAATCAAAAAGAGGGAATCACTTTCGAAAATATTGGTGAAAAAAGCCACCCTCCCTGTAGAAAAGTGCCCAGTTGAGGGTGAAGAAATTAATGTTTTTA
This sequence comes from Euprymna scolopes, assembly GCF_053919585.1. Classification (NCBI taxonomy): domain Eukaryota; kingdom Metazoa; phylum Mollusca; class Cephalopoda; order Sepiida; family Sepiolidae; genus Euprymna; species Euprymna scolopes. The sequence goes on from NC_136519.1 coordinate 82,615,157, forward strand.
GCCATTTTTTCAGTATTTGTCGTCTGAAGAGTCGAACTTCAAAACGATACTGACCTTGGTAAAATCCGTCGCTTCTGTCGAAAGTTTTAGGCAGACATGCAAACATACATGCATAGATTTATATATTGGTAGCTCAAATTTTCGACCCAAACCGATTAAAAAGCTTGCCCTATCTCTGAATACCCTTTATATAAAATTTCAAATGCTTAGACCAGAAATTTTCTGAGTAATTTGGAATAGACCGCAGAGGTCAATTTTTTAAAAAACTTTGACCCCTATTACTACCCCCTTAAAATTTATTGTTTTGGGCTCAAATCAAGTTATTAAGCTTGATCCTTGTCCAAGTGTTTAGACCCAAAATTGGTGGAGGAGTTTGGTAGAGTTCTCAAAGGTCAAATCGTTGAACTTTGACCCCTTAACAGCCAAATTTCTGTCACAAAAACGGATTACACAGATTTTCCCAAATCACAGTATCCTGTATATAAATTTCGCGTCTGTAGACTGAAAATTGACAGAGTTATTGCATTGGAAAATGTACACAGACAGACACACAGACATATACACAGACACATTCACTTTTATAGATATACTAGAATGGGTGCCCGGCGTTGCCCGGGTGTGAAGTGTATTCTGAGCAAAAAAAAAAAAAAAAAAGAAACGGTCAATTTTTTTTAACTTTGACCCCTATTATGACTTCTTAACATTTATTGTTTTGGGCTCAAATCAAGTTATTAAGTTAGATCCATGTCCAAGGAACCTACATCTAAAATTTCAAGTGTTTAGACCCAAAATTGTCGGAAGAGTTTGGTAGAGTTCTTAAAGGTCAAATCGTTGAACTTTGACCACTTAACAGCCAAATTTCTGTCCGAGAAACCGATCACATAGATTTTTCCTAATCTCAGTACCCTGTATATCAAATTTCGAGTCTGTAGACGAAAATTAACAGAGTTATTGCGTAGAGAAATGTACACAGACAGATATACAGACACACAGACACGTTCACTTTTATATATATATATATATATATATATATATATATATATATATATATATATATATATAGATTTGTTTATCAAAAATATATACATGAATATGTGATTGATAATTTTAAATTTTATAAAAAATCTGTTTCATAAGAAGGAACACAACAAAGCCAATAAATTGTACGATCGTTTCAGAAACGATGTTTTTATTGCGATAGACATTAAGTCATGGACAATAATTTTGACAGTTTTTAAATTTGACATACTTTTTTTTTAATATATATATATTATGTATATATATATATATATATATATATATTATGTACATATATATATATATATTATGTACATATATATTATGTATATATATATATATTATGTACATATATATTATGTATATGTATATATATTATGTATATGTATATATATTATGTGTATGTATATATATTATGTGTATGTATATATATTATGTGTATATATATACATTATGTACATATATATTATGTACATATATATTATGTACATATATATTATGTATATATATATATATTATGTATATATTATGTATATATATATATTATGTATATATATATATTATGTATATATATATATTATGTATATATATATATTATGTATATATATATTATGTATATATATATTATGTATATATATATATTATGTATATATATATATTATGTATATATATATTATGTATATATATTATGTATATATATATTATGTATATATATATATATTATGTATATATATTATGTATATATATATTATGTGTATATATATTATGTATATATATATTATGTATATATATATTATGTATATATATATTATGTATATGTATATATATTATGTATATATATATTATGTATATATATATTATGTATATATATTATGTATATATATATTATGTATATATATATTATGTATATATATATTATGTATATGTATATATATTATGTATATGTATATATATTATGTATATATATATTATGTATATATATATTATGTATATATATATTATGTATATATATATTATGTATATATATATATTATGTATATATATATTATGTATATATATATATATTATGTATATATATATTATGTATATATATATATTATGTATATATATATATTATGTATATATATATATTATGTATATATATATATTATGTATATATATATATTATGTATATATATATATTATGTATATATATATTATGTATATATATATTATGTATATATATATTATGTATATATATTATGTATATATATTATGTATATATATATTATGTATATATATATTATGTATATATATTATGTATATATATATTATGTATATATATATTATGTATATATATTATGTATATATATATTATGTATATATATTATGTATATATATATTATGTATATATATATTATGTATATATATTATGTATATATATATTATATATATATATTATATATATATATATTATGTATATATATATTATATATATATATATTATGTATATATATATTATATATATATATATATTATGTATATATATTATATATATATATATTATATATATATTATGTATATATATATTATGTATATATATATTATGTATATATATATATATTATGTATATATATATTATGTATATATATTATGTATATATATATTATGTATATATATATTATATATATATATTATGTATATATATATTATGTATATATATATTATGTATATATATATTATGTATATATATATTATGTATATATATTATGTATATATATATTATGTATATATATATGATGTATATATATATGATGTATATATATATGATGTATACATATATTATGTATACATATATTATGTATACATATATTATATATATATATTATATATATATATTATGTATATATATATATTATGTATATATATTATGTATATATATATATTATGTATATATATTATGTATATATATATATTATATATATATTATGTATATATATATTATATATATATTATGTATATATATATATTATATATATATATTATGTATATAGATATATTATGTATAATATATATATATTATATATATATATTATGTATATAGGTATATTATGTATAATATATATATATTATAGATATATTATGTATAATATATATATATTATATAGGTATATTATGTATAATATATATATATATATATTATAGATATATTATGTATAATATATATATATTATATAGGTATATTATGTATAATATATATATATATATATTATAGATATATTATGTATAATATATATATATTATATAGGTATATTATGTATAATATATATATATATATATTATAGATATATTATGTATAATATATATATATTATATAGGTATATTATGTATAATATATATATATATATATTATAGATATATTATGTATAATATATATATATTATATAGGTATATTATGTATAAATATATATATATATATATATTATAGATATATTATGTATAATATATATATATTATATAGATATATTATGTATAATATATATATATTATATATATATATTATGTATATATGTATATTATGTATATGTATATTATGTATATAGATATATTATGTATATAGATATATTATGTATATATATATTATGTATATATATATATTATGTATATATATTATGTATATATATTATGTATATATATATTATGTATATATATTATGTATATATATATATTATGTATATATATATTATATATATATTATGTATATATATATATTATATATATATATTATGTATATAGATATATTATGTATATATATATATTATATATATATTATGTATATATATATATTATATATATATATTATGTATATAGATATATTATGTATAATATATATATATTATATATATATATTATGTATATAGGTATATTATGTATAATATATATATATATTATAGATATATTATGTATAATATATATATATATTATAGATATATTATGTATAATATATATATATTATATAGGTATATTATGTATAATATATATATATATTATATAGGTATATTATGTATAATATATATATATATATTATAGATATATTATGTATAATATATATATATTATATAGGTATATTATGTATAATATATATATATATATATTATAGATATATTATGTATAATATATATATATTATATAGGTATATTATGTATAATATATATATATATATATTATAGATATATTATGTATAATATATATATATTATATAGGTATATTATGTATAATATATATATATATATATTATAGATATATTATGTATAATATATATATATTATATAGATATATTATGTATAATATATATATATTATATATATATATTATGTATATATGTATATTATGTATATATGTATATTATGTATATAGATATATTATGTATATAGATATATTATGTATATATATATTATGTATATATATTATGTATATATATATATTATGTATATATATTATGTATATATATTATGTATATATATATATTATGTATATATATTATGTATATATATTATGTATATATATATATATATTATGTATATATATTATGTATATAGATATATTATGTATATATATATTATGTATATATATATTATGTATATATATTATGTATATATATATTATGTATATATATATTATGTATATATATATATTATGTATATATATATTATGTATATATATATTATGTATATAGATATATTATGTATATATTTTATGTATATATATATTATGTATATATATATATCATGCATGTATATATTATTCCTATATATATTATGTGTGTATATATATATATATAATGCATATATATATATATTATGGATATATATTATATGTATTGTATATTCAATATATCATGTGTATTATATATATTATTTATATATATTATGTATATTATATTATGAGTATAATATATATTATGTATATTATATTATGAGTATAATATATATTATGTATATTATATTATGAGTATAATATATATTATTTATATATATTATGTATATTATATATATTATGTATATTATGTATATTATATATATTATTTATATATATTATGTATATTATATATATTATTTATATATATTATGCATATTATATATATTACTTATACATATTATGTATACTATATATATTATTTATATATATTATATATATTATGCATATATATTATATATATATATATATATATATTATATATATATATATTGTATATATTTAAATAAATGTTTAGAGGTACAGAATTTGTACATGGTTTTAAATAAAATAGTAGGCGGAAGTTTCTCGAGAGATCTTTCTGCTATCATCTCTTCAGGAGTAAATCGATAGCAATCTAAATAATATTGTAACGAAAATAAAGAGTTCTATTGGGGAACTTATTTAATGTGCCAACGTACGGGTACATTAATAAAATTTATTTACGTTTAAAAAAACGATTAAAAATGTTGGCACAACGAGGGAGAAAAAAAAAAAAAAAAGCGGGAGAAAAAATTCAAAGTTCCCCAAAGAGAAACAATGCGTTTGATGTTTCTTTTTGCCGGCACAAAAAGGTTGACGTACCGCGATAGAGACGGCCTCCAAAATCTTTAAATGGTTTTTGGAGTCCGCTCTATGTAGCACCTCGAACCAATCTATTTCATATCTATCGGCACAGCACGGGTTGTCAACCAAATGCTGGCCAATAGCAGAGTCCAAGGCTTCAGAAGGAACCACCGAACCCCATCCTCCCTTGTCTGATCTTCGGTGGAACATGCTGGTTTATACGAGTCAAAAGGTGCAAGGACGTTCGCCCAACATAACCAGCATCACACTGGCATTTAAACTGATATACAATATTACTATTTTGGATGTAAGGCAAACTATCCTTGCGGAAAGACGGAAAAGCAGGTCTCGTAGTATATACCACACGCAAGGTCACCGAATTGAAGCAATCGTAAATACTTCTTCGAATCTGTTTTGAAATTATATTACTCCCCTCCCCTATCCACGGTAATTTCAAATAAACAGGGCATTTCAAGGGTCCAAACATTTTAGGGGATTTAAAATCCGCAACCTTTTTGAAAATACAATCATCAATAAGGTCAACAGGATAACCATTATTGATGAATATTTCCCTGATCTTATCGAGTTCGACATCCAATCTGTTAGGCGAACAAATCATCAGGGCTCTATGTACCAAAGTATTAATTAAGCCGACCTTACGTGATTTAGGTACAAAAGACAACCAGTTCACATATAGGCCAGTAAATGTCGGCTTTCTATAAATTGTAGTGAGAAAGCCCCTCCTTGAGCGTTCGACAAGAACATCCAAGAAAGGAAGCGAATTGTTCTTCTCACTTTCCATGGTGAACTTAAGAGCCCCATGTAAGGAATTCAACCTATTAAAAAATATCGACGCTTCACCTTGCGATGGAAAAATAGCAAAAGTGTCGTCAACATATCTGAAATATGCAGTGTGTTTAGATGTAGAATTAAACATAACGGATTCATAGTACCCGACGAAAATATCCGCTAAAGTTGGGGCCAACGGACTCCCCATTGAAACCCCGTCAACCTGACAGTACATAATATCACAAAAACTAAATTCCACGGATTTCGTACACATTAAAATGAGTTCAATAAGAATCTCTTTAGAAAACCGTGGAGCAGTCAGGCGACCATCATATAAAGCGTCGGCACATATGCGTATAGTCTCATCCAACGGTATGTTGGTGAAAAGACTAGAGACATCAAATGAACACATGAAAGACGTCTCTGCATTAGAATCCAACCCACGTACACAATCAACGAACCGAAAAGAATCTGGGATACAATGCGTGGTGTATAGCTCACGCACAGGTTGCAGAATTTCCACAAGCCACTGAGCCAAAGAATGTTTTGCTGAAACAACCATTGATAAAATGGGTCTCAGTGGAACACCTTGCTTGTGGATTTTGGGGAGACCATACATTCTGGGACGTTGTGACCCAGAGGGCTTGATCCTGTCATAGACATCCTTGCAAAAAACCTTCTTTTTAAATAATGCAAGTAAACGTCTCTGCATTTTAGCCTCGTTCTTGCAAGTATTATCCGTCAACTCGACAGAGCCGAGTTTACGGAATTTCGAACCATCATTGAGAATAACTGCCATTTTCTCAACGTAGTCCGATTTATCCAAAATCACCACTCCTGCACCTTTGTCTGGTTTACACATATAAATATCGGTATTAAATTTTAACGCTTTCATCGTCTTAAATTGCGTTATGTTCCAGACAAAGTCGCTATGATCGAAAGGAATGTTACTATATCGGTGAGCTAAGGCAACTAAATTGGATTTCATCCCAACAATTTTTTCTGGGGAATTAGGCATATTATGTCTCAGTTGAGAGAACAAAACTTCAAAGGGAGAAAGTGTTCTCTCTTTATTTAAACTCGTGTATATTTATAAACTTGTATATATTATTTAAACTCGTGTATATTATAAACCTGTATATATTATATATATATTATGTGTATATATACATTGTATATATTATATATATATTATGTGTATATATATTATATATATTATATATATACATTATATATATATTATGTGAATATATTTTTTATATATTTTGTGTATATATTATATATATATTATTTATATATATTATATATATATTATGTATATATATTATATATATATTATGTATATATATTATATATATATTATGTATATATATTATATATATATTATGTATATATATTATATATATATTATGTATATATATTATATATATATATTATGTATATATATTATATATATTATATATATATATTATATATATCATATATATTATGTATATATTATATATATATTATGTGTATATATTATATATATATTATGTATATATATTATATATATTGAGTATATATTATATATATTATGTATATATATTATATATATATTATACATATATTATGTATATATATATTATGTATATATATATTTTACATATATTATATATTATATATATATTATGTATATATATATTATATATATATATTATGTATATATATATTTTATATATATTATATATATATTATGTATATATATATATTTTATGATTTATATATATATATTATGTATATATATATATATTTTATATATATTATATATATATTATGTATATATATATTTTATAATTTTTATATATATATTATGTATATATATATATTTTATATATATTATATTTATATATTATGTATATATATATATTTTATATATATTATATATATATTATGTATATATATATATTTTATATATATTATATATATATTATGTATATATATATATTATATATATATTATGTATATATATATATTTTATATATATTATATATATATTATGTATATATATATATTTTATATATATTATATATATATTATGTATATATATATATTTTATATATATTATATATATATTATGTATATATATATGTATATATATATATTATATATATTATGTATATATATATATTTTATATATATTATATATATATTATGTATATATATATATTTTATATATATTATGTATATATATATGTATATATATTATATATATTATGTATATATATATATTTTATATATATTATATATATATTATGTATATATATATATTTTATATATATTATATATATATTATGTATATATATATGTATATATATGTTATATATATTATGTATATATATATGTATATATATATTATATATATTATGTATATATATATATTTTTTATATATATTATATATATTATGTATATATATATTTTTTTTATATATATTATATATATTATGTATATATATATATTTTTTATATATATTATATATATTATGTATATATATATATTTTTTATATATATTATATATATTATGTATATATATATATTTTTTATATATATTATATATATTATGTATATATATATATTTTTTATATATATTATATATATTATGTATATATATATATTTTTTATATATATTATATATATTATGTATATATATATATATTTTATATATATTATATATATTATGTATATATATATATATTTTATATATATTATGTATATATATATATTTTATATATATTATATTATGTATGTATATATTTCATATATATTATATATTATGTATATATAATTTTTATATATATTATATATATATTATGTATATATATATTATATATATATTATGTATATATATATTTTATATATATTATGTATATATATTATATATATTATATATATTATGAATATATATATTATATATTTATATTATGAATATATGTATTATATATATATATATTATGAATATATATATTATATATATATTATGAATATATATATTATATATTTATATTATGAATATATATATTATATATTTATATTATGAATATATATATTATATATTTATATTATGAATATACGTATTATATATATATATTATGTATGTATATATTATGAATATATATATTATGAATATATATTATGTATATATATATTATATATATTATGTATATTTATATTATATATTATATATATTATGTATATATATATATTATATTATGTATATATATTATATATTATATATATTATGTATATATATATTATATAATATATATATACATAATATATATAATATATATATACATAATATATATAATATATATATATACATAATATATATAATATATATATATACATAATATATATACATAATATATATAATATATATTATATATATTATGTATATATATATATTATGTATATATATATTATATATATCATGAATATATATATTATATATATTATGAATATATATATTATATAGTATATATATTATGAATATATATATTATATATTATATATATTATGAATATATATATTATATATTATATATATTATGAATATATATATTATATATTATGAATATATATATTATATATTATATATATTATGAATATATATATTATATATTATGTATATATATATTATATATATTATGTATATATTATGTATATATATATTATATATATATATTATGTATATATATTATATATTATATATATTATGTATATATATTATATATTATATATATTATGTATATATATATTATATATTATATTATTTGTATATTATATATATATTATATATATTATGTATATATATATATTATGTATATATATATTATGTATATATATATATTATGTATATATATATTATGTATATATATATTATGTGTATATATATATTATGTATATATATATATATTATGTATATATATATATTATGTATATATATATTATGTGTATATATATATTATGTATATATATATTATGTATATATATATTATGTATATATATATTATGTGTATATATATATTATGTGTATATATATATATATTATGTATATATATATTATGTATATATATATTATGTGTATATATATATTATGTGTATATATATATTATGTATATATATATTATGTATATATATATATTATGTATATATATATTATGTATATATATATTATGTATATATATATTATGTATATATATTATGTATGTATATATATTATGTATATATGTATATTATGTATATATATATTATATATATATAATGTATATATATTATGTATATATATATTATGTATATGCATATATTATATATAGTATAGATATAATGTATATATGTATATATATATTATATATATATATTATGTATATATATTATGTATGTACATATATATAGTATAGATATAATGTATATATATATTATTTATATATATATAATATATATTATGTATATACATTATATATAATATATATATTGCATATATTATATAAAGTATATATTGTATATATTATATTTATATTATATTTGTATTAAATATATATTGTATATATTATATTTGTATTAAATATATATTGTATATATTATATTTGTATTAAATATATATTGTATATATTATATTTGTATTAAATATATATTGTATATATTATATTTATATTAAATATATATAGTATATATTATATTTATATTAAATATATATTATATATATATTGTATATATGAAATATCAAATAAATATTATATATAATATATATTGTATATATTATATGTATATATCAAATATATATATGTTGTATATATATATTAAATATATATCTTATATATATTATATATATAAATATATATAATATATATGTTGTATATATATATATTTAATATTTATATTGTGTATATTATATATATATTAAATATATATAATATATATGTTGTATATATATTATATATATATATTATATATATGTTGTATATATATATTACATAATGTTGTATATATATATATTAAATATATATAATATATATGTTGTATATATATATTAAATATATATAATATATATGTTGTATATATATGTTAAATATATATAATATATATGTTGTATATATATATTAAATATATTATATATATATTGTATATATATATATATGAAATATATATAATATATATATTGTATATATATATATGAAATATATATAATATATATATTGTATATATATATATATTAAATATATATAATATATATATTGTATATATATAATATATATATATTGTATATATACATATTTAATATATATAATATATATATTGTATATATACATATTTAATATATATAATATATATATTGTATACATACATATTTAATATATATAATATATATATTGTATATATACATATGTAATATATATATAATATATATTGTATATATACATTTTTAATATATATAATATATATATTGTATATATACATATTACATATATATAATATATATATTGTATATATACATATTAAGTAAACATAATATATATATTGTATGTATTCATATTAAATATACATAATATATATATTGTATATATATATATTAAATATATATAATATATATATTGTATATATATATTAAATATATATAATATATATATATTGTATATATATATATTAAATATATATAATATATATATTGTATATATATATATTAAATATATATAATATATATATTGTATATATATATATTAAATATATATAATATATATATTGTATATATATATATTAAATATATATAATATATATATTGTATATATATATATTAAATATATATAATATATATATTGTATATATATATATTAAATATATATAATATATATATTGTATATATATATATTAAATATATATAATATATATATTGTATATATATATATTAAATATATATAATATATATATTGTATATATATATATTAAATATATATAATATATATATTGTATATATATATATTAAATATATATAATATATATATTGTATATATATATATTAAATATATATAATATATATATTGTATATATATATTAAATATATATAATATATATATGTTGTATATATATATTAAATATATATAATATATATATTGTATATATATATTAAATATATATAATATATATATTGTATATATATATTAAATATATATAATATATATATAGTATATATACATTAAATATATATAATGTATATATAGTATATATATATTAAATATATATAATATATATATAGTATATATATATTAAATATATATAATATATATATAATATATATATATTAAATATATATAATATATATATAGTATATATATATTAAATATATATAATATATATATTGTATATATATATTAAATATATATAATATATATATTGTATATATATATTAAATATGTATAATATATATATTGTATATATATATTAAATATATATAATATATATATTAAATATATATAATATATATAAATATATATATTGTATATATGTATTAAATATATATAATATATATATTGTATATATATTAAATATATATAATATATATATTGTATATATATATTAAATATATATAATATATATATTGTATATATATATTAAATATATATAATATATATATTGTATATATATATTAAATATATATAATATATATATTGTATATATATATTAAATATATATAATATATATATTGTATATATATATTAAATATATATAATATATATATTGTATATATATATTAAATATATATAATATATATATTGTATATATATTTAATATATATATATGTATTGTGTGTATATATATATATATCAAATATATATAATATATATATTGTGTGTGTGTCTGTGTGTATATATATATATATATATATATATATTAAATATATATAATATATATATTGTATGTATTATATATACATTTTTTAAACAGTGATCATTACTTATTAAGACTCGGAAGCCACTTAGGGATAAGGGTTATTGCAAGTACATTACGTTAGTGTTGAGATTTTATGAAGTGTTTACTTTAGGAGGCGGTTCATTAGGAATTTGTTAACAATCGACTTGGACACATCCAAGTTGTAGTCCGGTGGGAAGCAGGCAGACGGAACAGAGTTCCACAGGCGTGCAGTACTAAGAAAGAAGCTTTGTTCATGGAATCAGCGTTTTGATTTAGGCACAGATATAGAGTGGGGGAAATTTTTCACAGTGGATTCAGCTAGACGGGTGTTTTTCGTGAAAGATTGGAGAGGGAGGACCAGAGATTGGAGTTCAGACGAGCACCTGCCATGGAAATAACGAATAAGCAAGGATAGGTTCGCAACGTCTCTTCTGTGGGAGAGAGGTTTCAGGGTAGAGAAAAGGGCATCCCCAACTAAGCCACGAAGTCTATTTTGTACTCTGTCAAGGCAGGATAGGCTGTTTTTTCAGCGCTGCCCAGATATGGCAACAGTATTCCATCCTTGGACGTACTTGACTTTTATGTAGATAGAGAATTGCATCAGTAGTGAGATATCTTCTGGAGCGGTAGAAGGATCCCACCATCTATCCAGCGACCTTGACAACAGACTTGATGTACGTGTTCCATTTCAGATCAGGAGTAAAGGTCAAACCCAGAAGCTTGTCAAAACACGGGGCCTCACCCAGACGAGAGCCATTGATCACAATTGATGCCAGATGGGGATCAGAGCGTTGATGATGTAAGGATAGGAGTTTGGTTTTGGATGCATTAAAGGTAACCAGCCACATCTTCCCCCACTGAACCACTCGCTCGAGATCAGAGGAGAGAGAATCAGAGAGAACTTTGTCATTTACAGCCTTTGATGTGTTGCCGTAGATGGTCGTGTCATCAGCATAGATCTCAACGAATGATTTAAGTATGTGTTTAGGGAGGTCATTGATGTAGAATAGGAAGAGAGTTTGGCCCAGGATTGACCCCTGAGGGACTCCAGCATTTATATTGCAGGCCTCCGATTTTTGTCCATCTGCCACTACTCTTATGAGCCGAAGAGAAATGGTTATATATGTTATATATGTTATATATGTTATATATATTATATATATATTATATATATATATATATAGTTTTTTTTGTTTTCTTAAGTTTTTATTTCAGTTTTGATTCAAGCTAATGCAACCAAGTCATATGGATAATTTTTTAATTTTTGAAATCGCAACTTTATAAAATATAAAAATCGATAGAACATTAACTCTATAATAATATATACGAAATCTGCAAGAATTAAAATACCATATTTAAGCGTACTTTACGACCGGGCTTTACCGGGTGTTCGTGCTTGCTTAGATAAATACTTTTGCAGTTTTTACAAAAAAGCTACAATAATATCAGAGCGTCTCCATTTACACTAAACATCTACAGAATGCCTAGCGAAAAGTGAGACGAATAACCTTGCGATTATGTAAACTCGTTAATGTGGGAAATTCTGACATTCAAATATCGCGTTTTCATCGCTGGCCTTAGATGTGAAGCCGAATTAGATTTTCACACGCGGCCGTCATTCATCTTAGTAAATGGTGCAACTATGAATTTTCTCACAGCGGAAAAAAGTGAAAGATTTTGAAGTTTAAAAATAGACACGATTGTTGTTGATGATGATGATGATGATGATGATGTTTAAAAATAGATGTTAAGATTACTGATGATTGTTAAATATAGACACGTTGGTGATGATGATTTAAAATAAATCATTATCATCATAAAAAATATGATGATTAGAAATTGATGATCATCATTAAAAATAGATATGATGATGATGATGATTCTGAATTTTAAAGATGAGGATTCGTTATTTAGATTCATTGGACTACTATTCTCATCTTGAGTGTGATTTTCACAAAGTTTCGGTCGATGTAACCTCCAACCTTCTTCAGGTGTATTTTGCCGAACTCGAGAATGTTTCTGTCAAACTCGATAATTTGGACAGAATTTCGAGCGGAACCTTTTATTTACTTGACGGGGGTAGCGTGCTCTTGTTCTGTCAGCCATGACTGGATAGAAGCCCTGAGTATTTCGCAATTGTATTTTCCAGTCGCCCACACTGAGGATTGAACCTTCAGGAGAATGTCACTTTTTACAATTGATTTTTTCAAATACTCTAACTTGCGAATACAATTGCAAATTACTTAAGACATCTATCCGAAGGCCACTCAGGGATAAGGGTTATTGTGTGTACAGTAATCAATGAGATAGTATTGTAGTAATCATTAGTATTGAAGATTTGATAGAGTGTCTTACTTAAGGGGGCGGTTTGTCAGGAATTTGTTTATGTTGGATTTGAAGACATCCAAGTTGTAGTCAGGTGGGAAACAGGCGAACGGAAGAGAGTTCCACAATTGTGCACTTCTGAAAAAAGAAGGTCTGCTCATGGAATCTACGTTTGGATTTAGGCACAGATAAAGAGTAAGGAAAATTATTGACAGTAGTTTCAGCCAGACAGGTGTTTCTCATGAAAGATTGTCGAGGGGGGGGCGAGAGATTGGAGCTCAGACGAGCACTTGCCATGGAAATAACGATAAAACAAAGACAGGCTAGCAACATCTCTTCTGTGGGAGAGAGGTTGCAGGGAAGAGAAAAGGGCATCCCCCACCAAACTACAGTCTATTTTGTACTCTGTAAAGGCAGGATAGGCTGTTTTTAGCAGCTCCTTCCCAGATGTGGCAACAGTATTCCATCCTTGGACGTACTTGGCTTTTATACAGATAGAGAATTGCATCAGTAGTGAGATATCTTCTGGAGCGGTAGAAGGATCCTACCATTTTCCCAGTGTCCCTGGCAACAGATTTGATGTACGTGTTCCATTTCAGATCAGGAGTAAAGGTCAAACCCAGAAGCTTGTCAAAACATGGAGCCTCCCCAAGACGAGAGCCATCCATTTCAATTGATGCCAGATGGGGATCAGAGCGTTGATGATGTAAAGATAAATGTTGATGATTAAAATAGATTATGTTGATGATGATGATGATGATTATTAAAAATAGTCATGTTAATAATGATGACTGAAACTAGATATCTTGATGATGATGATGACTAAAACTAGATATGTTCATGATGATGATGATAGCTATGTAGAACAGTTGAGATAACAATTTTCAAAGTTGTATTCGAATCCTGCTGAAAATAAATAATGCGGTATCTCCCTCCTCCCAAAAGTCCATCCATGAAATGGTCAACAAAATACACAAAAGTTCATATTTCCCCGTGACATTTTTGTCAGAAAAAAATGCCCGAAGGCAAGTCTGTTTGGTTTCGTGTCCAGTAAGCATGATCTTAATTTACGACTAAGTGTTCCTATGAGAGTTGTCACAAGATATTATTTTGGTGATGAGACTTTGAGATTATCTTTTTGTTACAAAGAACCCGACAGGCATACGGGATATAATTCATAAGTGCACATTTTTTCCGTACACTGGCACCAAATATACCCTCCTTGCTGCTTCAGTTGCTTGGAGGCCTCGATAGAAAGTATCAGTCAAGAATCCGTTCTTGACAATCAGCCAACAGGTAAGGGGTCAAAAAGTGGTCCAATACCTGTCGGACTGAGGTACGCCGCCTGAGTATTACCTAGGAGGTCCTCTCTCCTAGGCCTTGCTCTACTCAGTCTTCAGATGGGGCAAGTTTATAGCTTGTTGTCTGAGGCGTTCCTATTGACAGTGCCAACAGGATGCTCAGGCAATTTTTGCTAGGCTATGTATGTGTGATGTTTTGCACTCAAAATGCACTGACCTACCTCGTGACCCCTGCTAGCACGCAGGTGCAACACATCATCAATGGAAGTCAGTCTTTTGCACTCTCTGCACTTAACTTGAACACAAGCAGTTGGTTCAAGCCAATGTTAACCGCATGACATTACTTGTATTACAATCGATATGGCTTAACTTCTTCCTAAAAGATTCGCTTTAAACTCCTCCTTGGACTCTTTAAAACTACCTATTCACTATTTTCCCACTACAAAAACTAGATGATCAGATTATTACTCTTTCCTATTTCTTGAATATCATGTGGCACAGATCTTATCCCTCTTTTAATCTGAAAGCATATTCTTTTCATTGTTTCGACTCTCAAGTGTGTATCCGTGTATATTTTATATGCATTTATATAGAGTGATGTGGTTCTCGGTTGATTAACTGTGTCTAACTGTGTCGGATATATACTCGAGAGTCAAAACAATGAAAAGAATATTCTATTGTTATAGCTTGAATAATCACCTTAATACACTTGTTCCTGTTAGATCGCCAAAGTTAAGCAACATTGAGACTGGTCATTATGAAAATGGGTGGCCATTTGGGAATTCCAGATGCTGTATGTGATCTTCACCCACACGTATATCCCTGGCCTCTTGAACGTCATGGCTGTAAATAATGTAAGGGAATAAATGTTGTTGCTTAAAAGAACAAGCGAGTTAGAGTTATTTCCTATTCTTTGTCTTTGTCTCCTTTGCGACTTAAACTGGACAAAACGTATGTTGGTTTGTTTGTTGGTTGGTTGTTTTTGTTTTACGGCATATCAACGCTTGGTTATTTAATGCCAAATCCAAAGATTTTGAAGAAAAAGTTTTTAATAGAATATATTTGTTGTTTTCAAGTCGGTTTCTATTTAACCCATAGTTGGGACCCTAATAGGTACTACCACTCTGGGTCAGAGTGGACCTGGGAGCAATGGCAATTAAAGGGTGGCTCCACACTCCCCAAAGCCCGCAAGCTAGGGCCTCACCACTGGATATAGTTTAAGGTCATATCCAGGACCATGTTGGTTTGTGGACAACGTTACAAATGAAATGACTTCTTTTTTCTTTTGTTCTGCAGTTATTTTTATTGATTGGCATATTTTTATTGATTGGCATATTGGCAGATGCCATGTTTTTTTTTCTTTTTGTTTTTTTTTAATTCTTTTAGTATTTGACAAATAAATTCCCTTATTCTATCGAGAAAGATAAAAAAGATGATGCAGAGTATAAAAACGGAAAATTGACTCTAATGAAGTAGAGACCACAAAGGATGTGAGTGAGGAACACCATCTCCTTCATAGACAGGAATCAATAGCTGAAGTTAAGAAGCTTCCTCAGTCATGTTCAGCCACTAACAACATCTCTGGAAGAGATCGGACTAAACCTTTTTTTTTTTTTTACAAGGAAGTCACTACTTATAAAGGCCCGAAGGCCACTCAAGGATAATGGTTAATGAGTGCATGGTGATCACTGAAACAACAGCGTACTGATGGTTAGTGGTGGAAATTGAGTAGAAATTATTTAAGAACTTGTTTACATTAGACTTGAAAACAACCATGTTGTAATAACCTAGAAAGCAGGCTAGTGGAACAGAGTTCCACAAGGGGGGGGTAGTTTTAGGAAAGAAGCTTTGTTCATGGAATTTGTGTTTGGATTTAGGCACAGAGAGTGGGGAAAATTGTTGATAGTGGTTGTAACTAGGTGAGTGTTTCTTGTGAAAGTCTGGCAAGAGGGGACCAGAGATTGGAGCTCAGACGAGCAGTTGCCAAAGACAGGCTCGCAACATATCTTCTGTGGCAAAGAGGTTGCAGGGAAGAGAAAAAGGGCATCACCTATTAGGCTTCCAATAAACTCCAATCTATGATTCCCCCTTGCCAAACTTTCACAAAAAACACTCGACTAGCTACAGCCATTATATATGATTTCCCACTCTGTAGCTGTATTTAAATGTAAACGCAGATTCCATGACCAAAGATTTTTTTTCTCAGAACTGCTCGCCTGTGGAACACTGTTCCACTGGCCTGCTTCCTAGTTGAATACAACATGGTAGCCTTCAAATCCGATGTAAACAAGTTCCTGTTAAGCCGTCCCCATAAATAATCTAATTCTACCCAATTTACACCATTAACGATTACTAAAATGCCACCATACATTCATTAGCCCATATCCTCGAATTGCCTTCGAGCCTTGATAATTGGTGACTCCTAAGTAAAAAAAAAAAAAAAAAAAAGAAAAAAGCTGGTTTTGAACTCTGTCATGGCAGAATAGAATGCTTCAAGCAGCTCCTGCCCAGATGTGGCAACAGTACTCCATTTTAGGACATATTTGGCTTTTCTACAAATAGAGGGTTGCCTATAGAAAATGGGGGAAATTGTTATAGCTAGAGGGATGCTTTTTGCACACCAGAAAAAAAAAATGTAAAATAAAAAGTGTGATTTTTTTTTTTTAAAGAATTGTGTATGTGTTTATATGTATTATTGTGTATGTGTTTATATATATTATTGTTTTGCCTGTGCTGAGAGCCAATATTCTCATTTTACTTGCTGTCAAACTAGCTGGAGGCTGATATACGCAGGGTCTCGAGTAATCACACCTGCCGAATGACACGAGTGGATTGCGAAGAACAAAATTCTGTGTAATTGAGACGACTATTTTGGATAACTTCTTACTCTTTACCTAATTTTTACATATTTCGATGCCGCTATTCAGTCATAAAAGACGATGAATATCCTCTGTAAGAGTAGCTGTGTATGTAATTGTGAAGCAAGGGTTGTGTAATCTCCATATGCACCTCTTCTGAATCGGCACTGCTTGAGTCGAATGGCAAGGAGAAATGCTAGACGACTGGAAACAATGCCGAAATAAGCGGAGAGTACATACAGCACCTGGTATTCCCAAATAGTCACCCACTTTAGTACTGAACAGGCTCATTGTTGCTTAACTTTGGTGATCTCACGGGAACCGGTGTGTCAACATTATTATGCCAGCCATGTTTCATATTTAAAGTGCGTATTTCTCAATAGATTTTAACTCCAAATGATTCCTCATCTACTTAGTAATACGATAGCGTGTGTGTTATTTTCTGTGTCATGCGTGCATCTTTTTTCTTCCGAGTGATTGTCGTTTAATTGCCATGACCTTCCATTTCTTGTAATAAATAATTTTACCAAGAATTCTTCATAAGTTTTGGTTTCAGTTTCGATTATAGAATTCTTCATAAGTTTTGGTTTCAGTTTCGATCATAGCTGACGGCACTCAAGCCATCTATTTTTTATAAATAATTTTACCAAGAATTCTTCATAGTTTTGGTTTCAGTTTCGATTATAGAATTCTTCATAAGTTTTGGTTTCAGTTTCGATTATAGAATTCTTCATAAGTTTTGGTTTCGATCATAGCTGCCGGCACTCAAGCCATCTATTTTTTATAAATAATTTTACCAAGAATTCTTCATAAGTTTTGGTTTCAGTTTCGATTATAGAATTCTTCATAAGTTTTGGTTTCGATCATAGCTGACAGCACTCAAGCCATCTATTTTTTATAAATAATTTTACCAAGAATTCTTCATAAGTTTTGGTTTCAGTTTCGATTCAGACTGATGCAACTGAATCATATGGATATATTTTTTCGAAATCACAACTTTATAATATATAAGAATCGATAGAAAACTGACTCTATAATAATATATATGAAATCTGCATGAATTAAAATAATTATAAATATGATATATGATAAGTGTATTTTACGACCGGGCTATGCCGGATGTCCCTGCTTGCTTAGATAAATACTTTTACAGTTTTAATTAAAGAACTTCAATAATATCAGAGCGTCTCCATTTACACTGAACATCCACAGAATGCCAGCATCAATATATTAAAAATGAAAGACTCCATTGTGGAACTTCCACAGATCTTGCTAGTATAATATTATTTAAGAAAAAAAAAACAGACTTTTTGTTTCTCGCAATAAACTTGCGCCGTAATTTAATGATTTTGCCCAAATATTGTTTTTTTTTTCTGAATATTTTTTTAATATAAATTATAAAGGAATAGATATCAATTCACTTGCATATTTTTTAAATTTTAAAATTGATCTGTAATAAAAGAACGTTCAGGCTCCTCCCAACATGACATTTTTTTAAATTATAAAAAAAAATAAAATAGCCAATTTGAAACCGTAAACAGACAGCCATGTTTTTTTTTGTTTGTTTAAGAAATTTTTGGAGAGAAAATGGTTTTAATGATTTTTAACAGATAAAGAGCGACTATAATTTTTTGATATAATTTTTTAATATGATTTTTTAATATATTTTTTTTAATATAATTTTTTAATATATTTTTTAATATATTTTTTTAATATAATTTTTTAATATAATTTTTTAATATATTTTTTTAATATAATTTTTTAATATATTTTTTAATATAATTTTTTAATATATTTTTTAATATATTTTTTTAGTATAATTTTTTAATATATTTTTAAATATATTTTTTAAATATAATTTTTTAATTTAATTTTTTAATATATTTTTTTAATATATTTTTTTAACATAATTTTTTAATATATTTTTTTAACATAATTTTTTAATATATTTTTTTAACATAATTTTTTAATATAATTTTTTAATATAATTTTTTAATATAATTGTTTAATATATTTTTTTAATATAATTTTTTAATATAATTTTTTTAATATAATTTTTTAATATATTTTTTTAACATAATTTTTTAATATAATTTTTTAATATAATTTTTTAATATAATTGTTTAATATATTTTTTTAATATATTTTTTTAATATAATTTTTTAATATAACTTATAAACGAACAGATGTCAATTCACTAGCACATTTTTTTAAATTTTAAAAAGAATTTAAATAAAAAAAAAGCCTTACAGTTTCCACTCAACATGACTTTTTATTTTAAATTATAAAATAAAATGTATGGAGTATTGCTGCCATATTTGGGCTGGTGCATCTGCTGCTAGTCTCTCGCTCCTAGACAAGGTTCAAAAGAGAGTCGCAAATCTGATAGGCCCTGAACTGGCATCTAAGCTTCAGTCTCTGTCCCATCGACAAAACGTTGAATCCCTCTACCTGTTCTACAAGTATTTTAATGGTGAATGCTCTAACGAACTACAAGCACTTGTGCCCCCACGACATGAACACCCTCGACAGACCCGACAGACTACAAAATCCTACCCCCACACAGTAGAGATCCCTAGATGTAAAAGATTTTTTACTCCAGTAGTTTCTTCCCCAGAACTGCTAGACTTTGGAATTCCATTCCAGGTCCCTGCTTCCCCAACTGTACTGACGTGCAGAAGTTCATGTGCAATGTGAACCGACATCTTGCTGCACAAATCCCTACATAGTACCTCAGTAGTTGTTGCCCCTGATAGTAGCCCCTACATCAAAGTGGCAATGTGCCTTGCTTCGGGTGAAAATGTAATTAAAAAAAAAAAAAAAATAGCCAATTTGAAACCGTAAAAAGACAGACGTAAATTTGATAAAGATTGAGGGTAACATGCTTGCTTTAGTCATCGGTGCTTCTCTATATCTATAAAAGTGACTCTCAACCTATATACTCAACGAATTTTTGATCTACAAACTTGAAATTTGGTACATAGTGTATTTAGACATGTGGAAAACTTTTTCATCGGTTTCCCTCTGGAAGAAAGGGCTGCTAAGGAAGTAAAAATTGAAAAATACTTACTTGGGTTCATCAGATTTTTATCTGTTTGTCAACTGTTTCACGACTGAGCATGTGCGAATCCTTCACATTACGTTTAGAATAAGTAGGTTTGAAAACACTTTTTAAAGACTGTGTCAAGCTGGCCTAATGGTTATCGTACTTGACTTACTGGCTTTAGATAGAATGATAAAGAAATGCCCCATGGAAGTCTTCTTTTGTGGGCGTGTCAGTGGCCCTCCTCACAGCCTCTTTCATCTTCTCAATTGTCTATGGTTTTCCTTGAGCTTAGTCACAGGGAGTAAGGTCTGAAGTATAGGGAGGGCGAGGAACTGTCTTAATGCCCATCTTGGTCAAATAGACTGTGACAAGGATGGAGTTGTATTTTTTATTCACTGTCTGTTCAGTGGGAACCCAGGCTGTCAAAAAAATGGAACACCATAAGTTTCTGGGTGAATTTCCTCTGTCTATGAAGTTTATGAGCCTTAAACATTCTATCCATCTCTCTCTCTCTCTCTCTCTCTCTCTATATATATATATATATATATATATATATATATATATATATGATGAAAATAATGGAAATAGTATTCCGACAAAATAGAGAAAATAAAAAAGGAACAAACCGTATTATGTGTTCACCAACGTTTCGTCTTTATTTCGAGACTTCCTCTGGGTGAATGAGATTAAGAAACCAAAAAATATACCAGTACAAAAAATATTTGAAAAAGTTTCACGTGCACAGTGTGACGCAGTTCTATTTAAGAGAAACGGAAAAATTGATGTTGGAAATTCAAAAAGGAAGGGGGCTGGCGCTGTTAAAGAGAAAGGAAATTTTAGTGACGTCATATAGTCGTTAATTTAATTTTAAAACTATGAACGCAAGTTTATATTCTTATTGGGAAAAAGATATATCTGTTGAAATTTAAATATAAGTTTGTAACAGGAATGAAATTAGTGTTTTTTATGTAATTTATTGATTGAGATTATGTGTTAATTATTATGTGTAAATGTGTTATGAGATTATGTGTAAATGTATTGATTGAGATTATGTGTTAATTATTACAGAAATTATTATTTTCCAGAATAAATAATAATAAAAAATCATACACACCAGACCTTTCTCTCATAAACAGACATCTTCTTTTACCTACACACACCAATAATACAATAATTTATAACACACTAAACAAACTAAAAATTCCTATCGTACAAACCACATCACTAACCATAAGACATATATTAAAAACCACGAAACATCTCTATAACAAACCAGTTTCCGATGGAGGTATATATACTATTCCTTGCCATAATTGCCATCATAAATACGTTGGTGAAACTCAGCGTAAATTGGAAAAAAGGCTCAATGAACACAAAAGAGATATAAAAAATAGCAATTCCCTAAGTGCATTATTCTCTCATACATTGCAACATAACCACACCTTTGATTTTAAACAAGCAAAAGTAGTTAAATTCATTTCAAATAAACCGCGCCGGAGACTCCTTGAATCTGCGCTTATCGCAATTTCAAGCACTATTAAACAACGTGGAGGTTTCTATAACATAGCGCCATTAATAAGTAAACTGTTATTAAAAGAACATCATTTAACTGTGGACACAGGTTAACTTTCTCACACCATTCAAACACCCCCTGTAATAATTAACACATAATCTCAATCAATAAATTACATAAAAAACACTAATTTCATTCCTGTTACAAACTTATATTTAAATTTCAACAGATATATCTTTTTCCCAATAAGAATATAAACTTGCGTTCATAGTTTTAAAATTAAATTAACGACTATATGACGTCACTAAAATTTCCTTTCTCTTTAACAGCGCCAGCCCCCCTTCCTTTTTGAATTTCCAACATCAATTTTTCCGTTTCTCTTAAATAGAACTGCGTCACACTGTGCACGTGAAACTTTTTCAAATATTTTTTGTACTGGTATATTTTTTGGTTTCTTAATCTCATTCACCCAGAGGAAGTCTCGAAATAAAGACGAAACGTTGGTGAACACATAATACGGTTTGTTCCTTTTTTATTTTCTCTCTCTATATATATATATATATATAATGTATGTAAAATAAAATTACAATATTAAATTTACCAAAATGATCCAAGATGGTAAAATTAAAGTATATTATAAATATTAAAGAATTAATATTTATAAAATTATCTCAGCCAGATGTAAAAGCTCGATAAAACCAAATAGGAAATAGAGCTTATAATATGAGCAAACAGTTAATAAAATATGTTAAAAAACATTTTGAAATGAGTTAAAAACATATTTATTTTTATCTTCCACCAGACTATATATATATATATATATATATATATATATATATATATTAGAAATATTTTAAATATCCTCTCTTAACATTACCTTTCCAGCCGATTTTATTTTATATATATATATATATATATATATATATATATATATATATATATATGTAAAATAAAATTACAATATTAAATTTACCAAAATGATCCAAGATGGTAAAATTTAATTATATTATAAATATTAAAGAATTAATATTTATAAAATTATCTCAGCCAGATGTAAAAGCTCGATAAAACCAAATAGGAAATAGAGCTTATAATATGAGCAAACAGTTAATAAAACATGTTAAAAAACACTTTGAAATGAGTTAAAAACATATTTAATCTGAAAAGGAAACACTAGATAAGTGGATAGTCCTTAATCCGCGGAGTTTCGAAGAAATACTTTCCTTCTCATCAGAGGGTAGGAATTAGCAAAATGCGGGATCGGATTTTGCATGCAGAAGTATTTGATGAAACAACAAGCAAGTCAAAGATCTTACTTGAAAACAAAAAAAGTGAAGCAGAGGGAATATGGTGAAGAAAAAGGTGATTACACATGAATGGATAGTCTGGTGGGAGATAAAAAATCCAGTGACGGTAAAATCCAAATGTATAACTTCAAGAAAGTTAAAAGAATTTCCATTTGTACAAGTAAAATCCAAGGAAATCCCATAATTCAGATCCCGCATTTTGCTAATTCCTACCCTCTGATGAGAAGGAAAGTATTTCTTTGAAACTCTGCGGATTAAGGACTATCCACTAATCTAGTGTTTCCTTTTCAGGTTAAATATGTTTTTAACTCATTTCAAAGTGTTTTTTAACATATTTTATTAACTGTTTGCTCATATTATAAGCTCTATTTCCTATTTGGTTTTATCGAGCTTTTACATCTAGCTGAGATAATTTTATAAATATTAATTCTTTAATATTTATAATATACTTTAATTTTACCATCTTGGATCATTTTGGTAAATTTAATTGTAATTTTTATTTTATATATATATATATATATATATATATATATATATATATATATTCAGGTTTGAGGTATTCAAAAGTCAGAACTAATGAAGTCAACGAGGTTGTTAAATAGTGCTCAATAAAAAGAGCAAAATATTTATTATTTTTTGGGGTAAACAGTTACATATGGTCGCTACAAAAAAAAAAAATTCTTTTTTTATTTTTTTGACGTCGAGAGGTTCCAAGTCGCTTTGACTGAAACAGATGGCTATTTGTAGCGACCATATGTAACAGTTTACCCCAAATAATAATGATAATAATAATAATAATAATAATAATAATATATATATTATTATTATTATTATTTATGTAAATACATTCATATCTTGCTATGATGTGCAGACCGTTTCGATCATAATAGACCTCCCCAGGAAAAGAAATATTAACGGTTTGCACATTTACATAAAGAATAATAAAAAAAATATATAATTTGCTCTCTTTGATTGATTGTTGAAATTCAATTACTCTTCGTTTTTGGATGTCTCCCTACCTGGAATAAATACATATATAATATATACATATATATATTATAATATATATATTTATATAATATATATATATATATAATATATATATAATATATATAATATATATATATACTAGCATGGGTATCCGGCGTTGCCTGGGTTGACATGAAGTTCCGTTTGAAACACGCCTGCTATACTAATCATTTTCATCATGGGTAACATGGATACCCCACAACAATTTCAAAAATAAAAGAACGGATAAAAACATGTAAATGTAATCGCCCCTAAAAAGAAGTATCTGATGCCCTCTCCACCAGATATTTCGGCAGAAGGGATCACTGTCCTAAGAAATCTCACGATTTTGTGAACCTAAAAAAATAACGTTTATAAACATTAATGTGTGCGTTTATTTTTTATTTTGGTAAATGTATAGTTTAGTGACTTAAATTATTTGTCAGACCAAAAAATATAAAAACTATTTTTATATAAAACACATTGTTAGACCCAAAGGCTGAAATAAAACCAGAAAAAAATTTCATTTTTATTATTTTTTTATCATTTATATATTTATTATTCGATGCCGCTATATTGCTTTTAAAATTTGGCCTTTCTAAGGTTTGACAGATTGGCCTTTTTAAGCTCTTTCATGAACTATGTTTTTGGCCGCCATATTTTTTTTTTTGTAATGAAAGAGCGTAAAAAAGGCCAAATTTGGCCTTAAAAAGGCCAATCTATCAAACCTTAAAAAGGCCAATTTTAAAACGTGTAAAGCGTGCACATTTAGTTTAATAAAAAATGATTAAAAAAAACCATAAAAATGAATTTTTTTTTTTTTATTTCAACCTTTGGATCTAATAATGTTTTATATAAAAATAAATAGCTTTTATAAGTTTTTTGTCTGTCAAATAATTTACGCCGATAAACTACACATTTACCTTTATTTTTTGTAAGGGCACTTTTTTACCGGCTTTTATTTTTTGTAAATAAAGGAAATTTTCGATTTGCTTTTTTAGAGGGGGGGGGAGGCTTTTCGATTTGCTTTTTATTTGTCGCTTTATGTTTCTAATGTAATCCCCCCCCCCAAAAAAAAATGAATTTGTCATATTTTGGGGTTTGTTTTGCTTATTTAATTGTTATGTGAAAGTAGAGAATGGTATCATAAAAAATAATTAAATTTATCGTTATTT
Organism: Euprymna scolopes; assembly: GCF_053919585.1. NCBI lineage: Eukaryota > Metazoa > Mollusca > Cephalopoda > Sepiida > Sepiolidae > Euprymna > Euprymna scolopes. The sequence continues at coordinate 82,643,001 of NC_136519.1, forward strand.
TATGTTTCCAATGTAATTCCCGCTCCACCCCCACCAGAAAAAACAAAATGTATTTGTCAGATTTTGCCCTTCCCCTCAATCGCCAAACTTGAAAAAATGCCAGAGGTGACATGTCTCGTTGAACGCTTGGTTGACAAAAAGTGGGTGCTCATTTTACGTTAAATTTATATAGAAAAGTGATCCCCCAGTCTAACATGTTATTTATTTTTTTTTTTTTCAAAATTTCTTCTCTCATAATATTTATAAGGCTGTTTAAATGTATTAGGCTGAAAAAAAAGTAGATCTCTTTTTTTTTTAGGAGTTAAACGACGCTGGGTCACGTCGTATAAAGTTACCTTTTGTATTAGAAAATTAAGTTTGTAATCAATGAAATTAATGAGAAAAAAGAAAAAAGTGTAAATTGTGGAATTTAGGGGGGGCAGTAGATCTTCATTTTTTTAGGTATTAAACGACGCTCCATTTAAGGAATAAAATAAAACAAACAAATGAAATCTTTTCAATTTTTTTTTGTGTTTTTTTTTTTTTCAATATTTAAAAAAACAAAACAATAACAGCCAAACATTTTTCTATCTACACGGAATTATTCTTCCAGCTAGAAACTTAATGAAATTACCAAATGATATTTGGTAAACATTCGTTTTTTTTATGGATAGCATCTAGGGGAAATAACTCTAAAAAAATGTTTTAAAAAAAGGTCGCTCTGTTGGAAATATTAATTCCAAAATAAATTAAATTAAATATATTATCAATATAATTGTTGTTTAAAATTTATTAAATAACAATTTTAAATAGAATACTTTAGAATAATAATATATACATATACATATAATATATATATATATATATATATTTAATAATTATTATATTAAATAATTATATCAGCCCCTTTAAGTAAATCATTTCTTATCGTTGAGCACTTTAGTTGAATTACATCGGTCAATTTAGCTCTTATGCATAGATCATCATATAATATGATTAGATCACTCTGACTGACGTAAAAACATTTAAAAATAAAAATGTTTAAATTTCAACATTATTTGACACGATTAACAGTAGCCGGTAGCTGAAAAGGATGAAACACTAGTATCTGTATACATGCACGTATATATACATATATATATATATGTGTGATCGTTTATGTATATTCATGTTTATTTAATTTATTTAAAAAAAAAAAAAAAAAAAAAGGAGAACGTCTACCTTAAACCACTAACCTAGTTCTAAAACAGATCCTTTGTTCGATAAAATGCATGCCCATTGGCTGATAGGAGGGGGCGCGGTGGATACTAGAAAGCTGATTGGCTAACTAAAAATCCTCAAAATATATAAAAACAAGAAGCAACCACAGAATTCGCGCATAAGCCTGACGAATCCTATAGTGGATGAAACGCAGAATATTCAGTGTAGCTTAATCGCCATATATATTTTATAAATTACTAACTAGCTCTACCTACGTATTGAGCACTTTTGAAGTAAATACTTAAAGTTTACGCATAAATATATACTTTCGTATATTAAATTTATGTGAGTAAATGAAGTAGTTATATATATATATATATATATATATATATATATATATATTGATGGCTACAGGGTTAATCTGGATGATGAGTTGAAATTTATTACAAGGACCCTCTGTAATAACGGTTACCCATTGGATATTGTTAAAACTGTTATTAATAAGAAGGTTTCCAATTTCTATAAACTTAAAGTAATTACGGTTAATAGATGTCCTGTCTACCTATGTTTACCTTGGCTGGGCAACATTAGTGACCGTTTTGCCAAGCAAATTTCTGTGTCTGTACAACGGTGTTATTTTGCATCTAATCCTCGTGTTGTTTTTTCAACCAGGCCTATGTTGCCGTCTATTCGCAAAGATGTTCTTCCCCCCCCCACCACCATAATAATTCTCTTATTCATTTATTTAAATGTAGTTGCAGTGCGCACTATGTTAGGCGAACATCACAAAGATTAGATTTTCGTTTGAAACAGCATGTGCCTTCGAAAATTCGTTATGCAAATTTCTCGCCGTCGGATGTTTTGAATAATACGTATGGTTCTGCGATTTGCGACCACCTTATAAATAACCATGCGTGTGCCATGATTTTCAGTGTCGACATGTTCACTATTTTGAGCAGGTCGCACTCTCCATATCATTTAAAAATTCTAGAGACTATTTATATTAAGTCGATGAGACCTTCTCTTTGCAAGCAAAAAGAAAATCTTCTCGGACTTAATTTGGTCTCTATGTAATTTTGTTTCCCCTGTTTATTTTTGATTTTTTTTTTCTCCTTTCCCTTGCCATATTCATGACTTTATTTATTTATTTTATTTGTTATCGTATTGTCCTCGATTCGGCTCTGTTGAGCGAGGATCGAAACCGGGTTAGATGGCCTTTATTTTCATTTTTTATTTTTTAAATAATCATTATGTATATTGGTCTATATGTAGCCATCATTAAATTCTGTACCCCTCGAAAGGTTTTCAAATATATATATATATATATATATAAGTCGATCAACTAAGATCACATGCTTAGATCATGATTTTATAATCATTAGATCACTATGGTCGGATGTTATGACATTTAAAAAATAAATGTTAAATTTTCACCAATATTTCTCGTGGTTGAGATTGGCCGTAGAATTTGTTCCTTGCTAATGGAGTCAAAGATGACTTCATGGCCGGGTTCGAATCTCCCAACCGGTAGTAATCGTGTCACCCTGCACTGATGATTCCCGAAAGGATGAAACACTAGTGTCTGTAGGTATTAAAAAAATTATTATTGTTGTAATAATTATATATATATATATATATATATATACTAGTGTGTGAGGTAGGGCGCCCGGCTTTGCCCAGGTGTAAATATGCTTAAATATGATATTTTAGTTTGTCCAGATTTCGTATATATTATTATAGAGTCGTGATTTCAAAAGTAAAATAAAAAAAAAAGTATTTGGGGTGCCATCAGCTAGAATCGAAACTAAAACTCTAGTATTCAAAGCTGGTGACATTACCACTGTACCAACGTGACACACATATGAGTTGATTAAAAATTAAAGAAACCCCGTAAAAAAATGCCCCCAGTACCGCTCTGCGACTTTTAGTTTCGGAGGAGATAGAGTTTGAAAATATGGAGACAGACATATAGCCGTTTATATATATATATATATATATATATATATATATATATATATATATATATATATATATATATATATAGTGCAAAATTTTTTTGAAAATTCAAAGACTCATGTTTTCTTTTTTATAACCTTCGTTTGTTTCCTGGATTTTTTTCCATTACAGCTGTTTCATTAGTGGGTAGGCAATTTTACGATTTATGTGTCCATAAAAATATCCTGTCCCCACCAACTTCTTCTGATGTTTATCCATTGGATTTTTACAACAAAAGGTATATTTTTAACATGCTGGACATCGTATTCGGGTAAAAGGATTTCCAAAGCCCTGCTTCCTCACTTCCTCCATCTTTTGGTGTTATGCATATATATATTCCTATAGAAATATATTTTTCTTATTATATATCAATATTGAGCTTCTTACACACACACACACACACACACACACACACACACACACACACACACACACACACACACACACACACACACATGTGCAAATGCGAATAACACTCAAGATGAGAACAGTGATCCAAATAATACAAATTATCAATCCACATTTCAAAAATTCTGAAACTCATAATTTTATTTATTTAAAAAAAAAAATTATTTGGGGACGTGTAAACTTTGTTATCTATTTGCATTTCACGTGTGGTCCGCAGCCAATAACGAAAATAGTGAATGTATAATTTATGCCATGATGATTTCGCTTTTCGTGTCAAATCTTTTGCTTGGCCAATCAGTGGTGGACAATTATCACCAATCTTCTGATGCCGAATTCGACAATTTTTCTCGTTAACAATTAACTTTTTTTTCTAACATCTTTCCACTTTTTTTTTCCCAAGATCTGAGCCCCGTATTCATGGCGAAGTTCGATTCGTTATAAAGTGGTTCACGTCCGTGCCGCTGATTGATCTTGATTCGCAGGCGTCGTTCTTCACAAAACAGTTCAAGGTTCTCGTTGCAGCCTGTTGATCAATGATGATTCTGTTTCTTTATTTTCAAGCTATTTCGGCAAAGTAATAGAATAGCCATTGACCCTTATTTTGTCCTGTAGTCCTTACATTCCATGAGCGATGTTTCTGGCAAAGGGGGAAGAATTGCTGTTTTCTGGGTCGTAATCTTTTGTTGGTCGCTCGCTTCATTGCGAATTTCTCCTACTGTTCTGATAACAAACATTATTCTATAAAAAAAATAGCCTGAAAGAGGGATAGATAAATGCTTGGCCAGAGATACGTTGAGTTGGAAGGTAATTTCTCAAAGCCATTCAATAGCGCATATAAAAGGAAAGTTTAAAACCAAATATGATGATAAGTTCTTTGTAATTTATTCCATTACATTGGAGAATATAATTGTATGAGGCGCCATGTATACGTCATCAATAGAATGGGAGAAGGTTATGAAAAAGTAGTCTGAAAGAGGGATAAATAAATGCTTGGCCAGAGATAGGTTAAGTTGCAAGTCAACTTCTTATCCCAGCACATGTGAAACGAAAGTCTACAGATAATGTCGGGTCACTCCTGTAAGACCAGAATGGATTAGCCGAGAAAGAAGACAAACAGATAAACTTTATTATGTACAAGTCTACAGGGAGAGGAAGGCTCCAAAATGGTACAAAAAGACATGGGTGATAAAAATGGACGTGAGAAAAAGAGGGATAAATAAAGACCTGGCCAGAGATAGGTTTTTAGTAAGTTATAGAAGAGATCTATTTTGTTCATATGTATAGGCAACATCTTGCATTACGTTGAGATGTAGTTCGGTCAGCATAAACAAGTGCACTGATATAAAATCAGCATGCCGTTGATATGTGCACTCATTATGATGTTGATTTCTGCCGAGTTATTTTATCAGCAAATATGATGTCGAGTTGTGACATTAACAGGAACAGACGCGATTCATCCCTTGTCATAATTTCGTCACAGTCCACAGGGAAAGGCCATGGAAACCATAAAATGAAAGTTTGATGATGATGATGATGAAAAGTTGTTTGTAATTTATTTCATTGCATTAGAGAATATAATTGTACCAATCACCATGTATACGTCATCAATGTCACCAACCGTGTTATCGTTTCTCAACTGTACCATGTGACAATATCCAAGCTGAGATTGTGTGAAGATTATGTGAAGTGCTCGTTAGCCTTGGTAGGCAATCCCCTAGAGATGGTGTTTCAGTAAAAACACTGAACCCCCATCATCTCACCGGGTTCGTATCAGGAAGGGCATCCAGCCTATAAAAATCTTCCTTCAACCAAGGAAATCTCGTAACTTCCAGTTTCCTCATTTTGTCCTGTAGACCTCACATTCCATGAGTGATTTCAAACAAAGGGGTAAGAATTGCTGTTTTCCAAGTCAGAATCTGTTCCATCTAACAGTGAAGAGTAGAATGTCGACCGTAGGTTTACTTTCACAGCCACGTAACTCTTACTTCCTTTATTTTGTCCTTTAGACCTCACATTCCATGAGTGATGTTTCTGACAAAGGGGGAAGAATTGCTGTTTTCTGGCTCGTAATCTATTCCATATAACATTGGAGAATAGAAAGTGTAACAGGTTTACTTTCGCTTCTTTTATTTTATCCATTACTCCTCACATCCTATAAGTGATGTTTCTGACACAGGGGGAAGAATTGCTGTCTTCTGGGTTGGAATCTATCCGTCTAACATTGGAGAATAAAAAATGGATCTTTGATTTACTTTCACCCGCCTCGTAACTCTTGCTTTCCTTATTCTGTCATTTAGTCCTCACATTCCATGGGCGATGTCTTTGACAAAGGGAGAAGAATTGCTGTTTTCTAGGTCAGAAGCTATCCATTTCACACTTATCGTTGTCTGCTTTTTTTTTTCTTGCTTTGTTTTTTTTTTAGCTCTTTACATCAAGTGGATTCATATCTTGTCTGGAGCAATTTTCATTAAAAAAAAAAAAAAAAGAAAGATTATGCGGGGTTACATTTGAGTTCTTTCCCGACAACAACAAATTACTCACACCGGAGAGTGTTCTATACTTTAACAAAGATGGACCATCAAAGTTAAGCAACGTTGAACCTGGTCAATACTAAATGGGTGACCATTTGGGACTTCCAGGTGCTGTATGTGCTCTCTGCTTATCTCGGCATTGTTTCCAGTCGTTCTGAACTTCTCCTTGTCAATGGAATCAAACAGTGCTGATTCAGGAGAGGTGTGGTTGATGATTGGGCAACCCTTGCCTCACAATTACACACAGCTGTCCTTACAGGGAGTATCCTTTGTCTTTTGAGACTGAATGAAGACATCAAACAAGGTCACAATTCGTCCATGCATAGAGTATTGTTGCCACATCTGGACTGGTGCATCTACCACTAGTCTCTTCCTCTTAGATAGAATTTGCATTATCAACCAAGCCCTCACCCCTGTCCCATCATCGTACTGTTGTATTCCTGTGTTTATTTTACAAATACTTTAAAGAAATGTGCTCTGATGAAGTCATAGCAGTTGTGCCCCTCTTAACGTACATATTCCCGACTAACCTGAAAAGCAGCAAAATCCCACCCCTTCACCATAGAAATCGATGCCAGAAAGCCTTCTGCTCTAAAAGCTATTTACCCCTGACTGTTACTGTTAGACTTTGGAATCATCTCCCGGTGTTCCCGCTTCCCTGACTGTAGTAATCTGCAGAAATTTAAATGTATTGTGAACAAACATCTTGCTGCTAGACTCCCCACGATCCTCTATTAGACACGATCCCAAATAGTAGCCCCTTACGTTCCAAGTGACAGTAAATTTTGTGTTTGCGGGTGGAAAAGAAAGAAAGAAAATTAAAAAACAAAAATATGACATTTTTAGGTGTAGAAATTTAGTGCATAAAAATTGCCGATACATAACAAAACAAAGTGTACGCGATGCTAAAAGCAAATATGATCAAATATCCCCTCAACAGATTTGTTGATCGTTTAAATGCAGGAATCAAATTCACTTGAAGGGCGTTTTCATTCACTTCTTTTGCTCCCCCTCTTCCTACCCCTCCTCCTCCTTCATCCTCTCCTACCTCTATCTCCAGAACGACGTGTTCTTTACTCACAGATCCAGCATCGACAATATTTCTGCCACCAACCGATTTTAATTCCTTTTCAGTGGATCCACCTACTTCTGCGCCGGAACCCGTTCCTGGTTCTGTGCACGAAATATCAGATGTAATTTTAACCTCTATCATTTTACTTGGAAAACTTCTTGCTGCGACAGTAATAAAATAAAAAATGTCTCTAATAAAAAAAAAAAAAAAAGGAGATGCAATTTGGGGTACAAAAATTTCGCTCCAAATAAAACAAATATAAATATAGTTTTCAGTCAATGAAAAGCGTTAAAAATATCTACATCGAATCCTCTATAAAGAAACCGTTATTTTGAGTACTTCGCGCTTTTACAGTAACAAAAAAGAAAAATGTCACCAAAGAAAGACATGTGTTGCCAGGGTAAACAAATATAGATGTTTAATAAATTTTATTTACGTTAATTCCTCTACATACAAAAATATCTGTAGCACTAATCGTCTGTAGCACTAATAGTTTGTAACCCTAATAATCTGTAACACTAATAGTTTGTAACACTAATAATCTGTAGCACTAATAGTTTGTAACACTAATAATCTGTAACACTAACAATCTGTAACACTAATAATCTCTAGCGAAATGGTGTAATTAAAATGGCGATTCTTCGCTTTCATGATACTTTTAGTGAGAAAATCAAATTTTCCAAATCCAGAATAATCGAATCTCGTATGATTTTATTTCCCTAATGAACAGGTAATTATGTTTAAATTCAAACCAGAAAGGGATTTCGACAAATTAATAGAACGACCATGAACTATAATTTTACAGCAAGTGCAAAAACTTAATAGAGCGACCATGAAATATAATTTTACAACAAGTGCAAAAACTTTATCAATTCTAATATTTAAAAGACATTTCATCAATTTTCGTTTTTAAGTTAAAATCTTTTGTTTTAATGAATGGACAATAAATTCTTCAAACATTTATTTTCACACAGGTGGCTTGTTGAAATCGAACGTTCCCGGTTCTGAGCACGGAATATCAGACAATTTTAACCCCTATCTTTTTAATTTGAGCACTTCTTGCTTCTACAGTAAAAAAAAAAAATTTACTAATAAAAAAGGAGAGGGTACATGGAAAGTGCTCGTCTGAGCTCCAATCTATGGTCCCCCTCTTCGCCAAACTTTCACAAAAAACACTCGTCTAGTTGAAATAACAATCAACAATTTCCCCCACTCTTTATTTGTGCCTAAACCCAAATGTAGATTTCATGAACAAAGCTTTTTTTTTTCTTAGAACTGCACGCCTGTGGAACTCTCTTCCGTTTGCCTGCTTTCCAGCTGACTACAATATGGCTGTCTTCAAGTTCAACGTAAACAAGTTCTTGATGAGCTGTCCCCTTACGTAATCCAATTTACCAAATTTCCACTACTAACGATTGTTACGATGTTGTCTCATTGACTACTGTACGCCCATTAACCCTTATCCTGGAGTGGCCCCCGGGAATTGGTAAGTGGTGACTCGTATGTAAAAAAACAAACAAACAAATACTAATCGCCCGAATATTGCAATTAACTTCAAGCAGAAAAAAAAATGTTACCAACAAATGACGATTCTTTACTTTCCAGATTCGTTTAGTGCGAACATCAAATTTCACAAATCCAGAATAATCAAATCTCGTATGACTTTTTTTTTTCTAACGATCATATCATCATATTCAAATTCAAACCAGAAAATCCCCTAAAAGCACCAAACACTGGCGTCCGTTTCTGTTTGAAACAAAGACTTTAAATAAACTTTTTTTTTTATTTCAATTTTTTTTTATGACGCCAGAAAAAGAAATGATGTCATAATGTTGATGGCATTTAGAAAACTCAAGACTTTTTAATTTTTTTTTTACAAAATTATACAAACTAGCGGGGCCTGTGAAATTACTGCTGTGCATTCTGTGGACGTTTAGCGTGAATAGAGATCCTCCTTTTTGTTAAACCTGTAAAAGTATTTATCTAAGTAATTTGGTTAATGTAATGTCAGACTATATCTGGTTATTACGGTTTTTGGGTAAAATCCATTGAAAGCGGTCGGTGGTTCTATGAGAAAATAAAGGTGTGTACGCATTATAAATGTTTCTTTTCTGTGTCTTATGTTATACATTAGTACATTAGGGGTCATTTCGAGTAAAAAGTTTATTTACTGCACTCATCTGGACTTAAGAAAATCATGATTTAAATGTGTATGTCTCGTGTAAATAACTAACGATAATTCTCTGATATGGCCGACCAGACGGGTGATCAAAAAATCAGATCGAGCATACCGCGTACCGGAAAACGAAATGAGACTAACGAAATGAAACCTCATTTGATCTCATTTCGTTTTCCGGTACGCTCGATCTGACTTTTTGATCACCCGTCTGGTCGGCCATATCAGAGAATTATGGTTAGTTATTTAGACGAGACATACACCTTTAAATCATGATTTTCTCTAGTCCAGATGAGTGCAGTAAATAAACTTTTAACTCGAAATGACCCCTAATGTACTAATGTATAATGTAAGACACAGAAAAGAAACATTTATAATGCATACACCGCTTTATTTTCTCATAGAACCACCGACCGCTTTCAATGGATTTTACCGGTTTTTGGCCTTTTCCAGTTTTTTTTAATTTGTTTATTTATGTATTAATTAATGTTATTATTGTGGGGAAAAGAAGTAAAGAGAGCGAGACAGAGAGTCGAATTTACGAGGTTCTTTCGTAGAAAATATATCAACATAACAAACAAGGTTAACTCTCAATTTATAAAAGGAAAAAGATTTATTACATTTTAGGAAATATTTTCATTGAAAATAGTAGTTCATTTATGAGTGAACAAAAGGGGGAAATTAGTTTGAGATTTCGAGGAAGTTTGAGTTGATAATTCAAGAGCCGTGATTAGTTCACGGGTCTGTAAATTGTAAAGAACAACTTCCTCACTCAACTATATAAAATAATTTTCACTGAAAGTTTTTGAGTAGAGTTAATTAATCACTCTGGAAGGTTCATTGAAAAATGTGAGAAGTTTTAAAATAATTATTTTTATAAACTTAATTTCAAGTGAGCATACGATAATAAAAGGGAGAATGCAAAAGTTAGTTACTGTGTCTGTGTGTTCGCCTACATTGAACATAGCAGTCAGCTAATCAGACAAAGTGTTGTGTTAGATTTGAGTTGCAGACAGTAGTGATATATACCTTCCAACACTATCTCTGAATTTTTGTTAACTGGTCTTTTTTGGAAAATACAGAGCTCTTTTAAAGATTCTCATCGGCTCCCAGACACCGAATTTCCGACAGCCCGGAAAACTCTCTGATTGGTCAGAAAATCCAAACATTGAACCTCCAAAGCAATTCAGTAAAAAGGCGCCTCTAGCCGCTTGCGCAGAAAACGTCTCGGGGCACTTGAACTTCCGGCAGCGAAAGAGTGAACATCGTAGCTCACCATAGGTTTATCTCTAATATCCTAATGTTGTATAGTCGGGTGTTCGTATTAGAGAGAGAGAGAGAGAGATACAGAAGGATGGGGACATTCATATTTGAGAGGAGGGTTATCAGTTCTTTATGACGCAGATGGGGACTGTCATTACTTATGATAGAGAGGGGGGCACATTACTTAGAAGATGGGGGTTTATACACAAAATTCATTATAACGATGAGTGGAAACAATGTTCATATAAAGGATGTTTCACATTACCTTTAATTGTTGAAGAATGACACAACACGAAGACGCAGTTACAAAATATGATATGTTCTTTTATTACATTCGGCCGGTTGCAATTATGATGATATTCCAGAAATTCAAAAGTCGACTACATGATTAAAACTTTCTAACCCTTCGCTTCCTGTCTCCAACTCTGTCCAACTCTGTCTAATCTCCTAAAACTAGCAAACTATATTGAGAATTCATTTTCTGCTATAACATCATGCACATGTCGAAGAACGTGCTCGACTCACATGGCCTGAACTCACGTGTCTTAAACATGTATGGTTCGCACATGTCCAACCCATTTCTGCAGACAAAGAATTCTTCTAACCTATTTTCGACCTAACTTATTTTTCAATACTAGCAGGGATACCCGGCGTTGCTCGGGACCGTATAAACAATGAAAAAACAAAAGCAGATATTGAACATATGTTTTATTCTTAGGGGAGAGGAATCTTTCATCTCAAGTTTTAGCGTTACAAACAAACATTTGTCTTTTATATATATAGATAATGACAGGTTTTTGGGGGGCCCCCTCGAAGATAACTGATCAGTTGACCAACTTCTAGTGGTCCGTTTGACGTGAAATTTCGATATTTGTCATCCGGGTGATGGGGCTTCGATATGATACCAAATTTGTCAAGTTTGGTTTCGTCTTTCAAAAGTTTTAGCGTTACAAACAAACATACATACACACAGACGTTTGGCTTTTATATATATAGATGTTTTTAATTTTCTATCGTTTGTTCTTCTAACTGACCTTATTTTAATTCAGTTTTCATAAAAAGAATTGAATAATTAAATTCCTTTTCAAACAACATATCTAAACTATTTTATGAGAAAACCGAACAATTCCATTTCTGACTCTATTCCTGAAACTTGCTTATGAGGTTCGAATCTCGGTCTGTCTAATCTCATTTTTACTTGTCTAATGCTTTTCTTACTTACAAGGAAAGGAAGACCTTTATTGTAACACTAATAAACGTAAGTGACATGTTTCCATTGTATGGACGCCCGGCACAAATGGAAACCCCACGATATCATTATACCATCTTTAGAAAGAACAGATACTAGCCTTGAATCTAAGTCAGAACACCAAGAATCTATATTTTAGTTTCACATACGGCCCAAAAGTGACATCATTTTTTTTTAAATTTTAACTTATTTTTATATTATGTCTTCGTGTTCGGGAGATCCTATTTAGTTAGAAAAAAAAGGAGGATAAAAGGTGATAAATAGGGCTATGACAAGAGAATAGTCTTATTATTGTTTTGACTCTCGAGTTTATATCCGATACAATTAGACACAGTTAATCAATCAAGAACCACATCACTATCTAGAAGCATATAAGATATTAACGGATATATACTCGAGAGTCAAAATAAAGAAAACAATATGCTGTTGTCACAGCCCTAGTGATAAAATACTACGCACGTTAAATTAGCGTCTCTATATACGAATTTAATGTTCGTAGTGTGTTATCACCTTCTAGTCACGGATTTCAGATTATAAATTTTTCGATCGGGAGATCCTATTTATTAAAAAGGAAGATAAAAAGTGATACCATACTGCAAACATTAAGTTAGCATATTTATATACTAATTTAATGTGTGTAGTATTTTATCACTAGGGCTATGACAACAGCATATTCTTTTCATTATTTTGACTCTCGAGTATATATCAGTTAATATCTTATATGTTTTTATATAGAGTAACGTGGTTCTCGATTGACTAACCGTGTCTAACTGTGTCGGATATAAACTCGAGAGTCAAAACAATAATAAGAATATTCTCTTGTCACAACTTTAGTTATAACCTATCCTCCTTTTTTTCTAACTAAATAAATAGGATCTCCCGATCACCGAAGACGTAATGTAAAGAAGAAGTTAAAATTTAAAAAATGATGTCACTTTCGGGCCATACGTGAAACTAAAATATAGAGTCCTGGTGTCCTGACTTAGATCCAAGAGTAGTATCTGTTCTGTCTAAAGATGGTATAATGATATCGTGGGGTTTCCTTCTATCCTTCTTTTTTTAATAAATAGGATCTCTCGATCGAATAACTTCTAATCTGAAAACCGTGACGTGAAGGTACGACGGTATTAATGCATAGATTTGTTCAATAACTAGCAGTAATAAATAATAGAGCAAGACCGGCCATGTTCTCCATCCAATGCGCTACAACCAGGATCGTGTTTTTTTTGTTTTTTTTTTTCTTACACAGGCATCACCACATTATCAAGGCCAAGAGACCACTCGAGGATAAGGGTTAAAGAGTGTACAGTAGAAATTGGACAATATAGTAACCGTTAGTAATGGAAATTCGGTAAATTTGTTAACTTAAGTGGAACGGCTCATCAAGAACTTGTTTACGTTGGACTTGAAGACAACCATATTGTAGTCAGCTGGAAAGCAGGAAAACAGAAGACAATTCCACAGGCGTGCAGTTTTAAAAATTTCAGGTTGTTCTCAATGACTCTACATCCAAACAGCATGATATAAATACGGGTGTGTCTCAGGGGTCAATCCTTGGATTTTTATTATTCCTGATATTTATAAATGACCTCGGGAATGGCTGATTGAACAAGAGCAAGCTACCCCCGTGAAGTAAATAAAGGGTTCCGCTCAAAATTCCATCCAAATTCCCGAGTTGGACAGAAACATTCCTGAGTTCAACAAGATACACCTGAAGAAGGTCGATGGTTACACAGGCGTGCAGTTCTAAGAAAGAAATTTTGTTCATGGAATCTACGTTACTCTGATATTTCCCTGTTGACCATGTTTTACGTGTTGCAATATCTCCCTGTGTACTTAACAGCCTATTTAACGGACTATTGTCCTCATCTTTTAATGTCTATTTACGGCTAGTAACTTATTAGTGTTCTTTTTTTTTTTTTTCCTTTGAAGATTGTAATGCTGGGTATGGGGCAGCCAAACCAGCTGCCAACATTGCCCCGCTTTTTTATTGAAACCAACCGAGAGCTCTTTTTAGTATCCTTGCTGTTCCCTTAAGTGCAATTGTCTGAATTTCTTTTGCACTTGGTTCACCAGGACTTCAGGTTCTTCTTCATAAGTCCTGTGGCACCTATGATAACTGGTATGATTGATATCCCCTTTAGGTTCCAGTTTCTTTTCATATCATACATGAGACCTTGGTATTTGGTCTGTTTCTCTCTTTCAGCTCTGTTCAGACCGCCATCATTGGGGACACTCACTTCAATCAAGGTTGCAACTTTCTCTGACTTATTCCATATAACTATGTCAGGTTTCACAGCAGCATTTTCAAGGTAGGTGGCTGTAGGGATTACATCTGAATGCGTGTGTGTATTACATATAATTCACGCAACATGATGACCTACTTGTTGCTGCTGCGTAGTCTTCTGTCTTTTGGGCACTGCCTGAGGAATTCGCCAACGTCTTGGGGAGTTGGGCTCTGCTATAACAAGCACGCATGCAAGACAGACACAATTCGTATGTTTTTATATATTGGTTTATTTTACTCCCAAGCATCTTGTTTTCTGCAGCATGGAGTGGAATCGATGATCCTGGCATTTTTCTGCATCCATTTGGAAACTGTCGCCCCCCTATGAGGAGACCTGTTTAACCCATCTTGCTTCCTCGGATTCTCGAACCCATCACTTCCGGTCCCCATTTGGACACTACTGGTGCAAAACTGATCAGTCACAGAGTTTGATACATGTCACAACATGACCCTTTCTGCACCTGCATGCTCGCTCAACTGACTGTTTCCGAGAAAAAAGAAAAATCTAAAATTATTCAAAACTTAAAAATTATCTCATTAAATTTATGCAAACTTCAAGAATTAGATGGAGTTATCTCCCCTATCAACGCCCTCTTTGTAGCAGGAAATTGCCAAGATGGCTGCATTGTGATCGGTCTCACTAAAATTTCATTTTCCTATCAAATTAAGTGATTTTTTTTATGAGAATTTTATTCCACAATGGGAACACACATCATAGAGATGTTCCTGTATGTTCGTTTTTTAATATCTGTGCTAAACTGCACCAGCACCAGAGCTACCCTATATCAGAGTTCTGGCCGGCTTTGGGTAGAACTGAAACCGTTGTCTTCAGACGATGCTCACCCAGAACCGTAGAGATTCAATATCTCTATCTACTGCGCCACGGGCCTGAACGTGGTGACATGACAACAACTATTGAAGGCAAAGATTGCTGAGGATGCAGTTAGGAGATTCGGAGTTCCTATTCCGTCATGGTTACCATCTGACGGAGGTTAGAGGAATAGTTGGCCGAAATGTCATGAAACAACAACGAAAAAAATGAGGATAATAGTCCGCAATAAATAAATTAATAAATAATACTCATCTCAATAATGAATTCCAATTATAAGAAAGGGAAAACTGGAGACAACAGAAGGCATTTAACTACTCAAACAAATGGAGATGAGGGCACTAGAGGAACAAGACGCCTATAAATATTTAGGAGTACTGGAAGCAGACACCATCAAAGCAACAGAAATGAAGATCCTGGTGGTATTTATTAATGTCTCTAGTTCATTTTTGCTCCTTGCGAAGAGTTTCAGATCGTCCATGTACATCAGGTGGTTCATTTTTCCTCCGTGTTAGAGAACTTGTATCCAGCTTGGCACTTTCTCAGTATAGTGTTCAGAGGCATCATGGCTATGATGAACAGTAATGGTGATAGGGAATCTCATTGGAAGATACCTCTTTGTATGTTAATTTCTGTTGTGTTGTCCATCAGCTGTCAGTTCCAGTCTCCATGTTCTCATCACATTTTCAATCATATTGATGATTCTGCTTGGTATTTTGTACATTTTTAAGCATTCTATTATCCATGCTTGCGGGATCCTGTTGTACGCTTTTTTGTAGTCGATCCATGCCATTGCTAAATTCTTTCTTCTTTAGGATTTTTTGGTCTATATATAGCAAATCATGTGTTCTTTTTCCTTTCTGGCATCCTTTCTGTTCCTCGGGGAGAATCCCCAATTATTAAGGGTGTGGTAGATTTGTTCCCTCATTTGTGCTCTCAGTATTTTCCACATGGTTGCTGTTGACGGTTCCTTTCTGTGTCCTTCTGTATCAACATAGTTCTGCCTTTTGTCATCCAAGCTGGTACGTTTATTTCCTGTATACATCTTTTCATATTTTCAGCTAGTATACTCTAACCCCCTTCTTCTAATACCCTCTCCCTCCTTCCTCCATGTTTTTGCTTTTCATTTTGTTCTTGGTAATCGTCCGTCTCGAGAGCCAATGGTGTAGCAGTGGCGCTACAAGGTGGAACGATAAAATTGTTGTCCTAAAGAAAACACCACTACAGCTTTATTTTAAAACTTTTATTGAAAAAAAAAAAATCAATTCAGATAACTTGATTATGCAGTAGAGCTGACATCTATCCAATGTAGCCGCCTTCAGCCTCAATCACCACCTCGATATGGGCTGAAAACTGGAAGCATGTCTTTTCCACAAGCGCCGGTGGGAGCTCGGCAAATACTCGGTGGATGGCGGTGATCAGCCTGGCTTTGGTATTGTGGGAGGTTATGTTGGTGATGTTCTCGACGTATGACCAAATAAAGTAGTCCAGTGGGTTTAGGTTGGAGCAGGAGAGGGGGCCAGTGAGAGAAGGGTACAAAGTCATATCACTCCTTCTAAAGCCAAGCCTTGGTCTCTTTGGACTTGTAGGCCGGCGCCGACTCCTGCTGTCACACCCAGGGTCTGCCAGCAGCCACCTAATTGCGCAAGGGGATCACCACCCTCTTCAGCACATCCAATGTTGACTTTCAAGCCGACTTTAGAGATGTGAGATCTCATGATGTGACCCTCACTTGAAACCACACCAAAGACGATAACTGTGGCCGGAAACATTGTTTTCATTACCCTCCACACGTCCTTGTTATTTGTGGCAATCCAGTGATGCATTTTGAGGGTGCTGGCAATGGTCCTGTTGTCATACCTTGGATCGGTAGAGAACATGTGTTATACAGCAGCGCATCTCCCATCTTGCTTGTTGAACCTTGTGTCACTTTCAGACAGGGTAGGGGGCTCCTATCGCTCTTGGGATTTGTACACAAATGGCCAACTAGTACATAGTCTGCAATAAAAAAAAAACGGTTTTAATCAAACGGAAATGGAATCATGTTGTCTTTTTTAAGGTGATACATACATATCCTGGATTTTCTGTTAGGATTTACTCCCTTAGCCTTCCCCGGATGAGGTAATCCTGCAGCAGAGGTTTTGAATCAGTTGCCTTCTTCTAGGTGAGCTACCATCCAAAGTTGACACACCCCACCTGCTCAAAGTGACTGGTTTTAAGGCATCAGTAGACTGCCTTTGCCTCTTCTCCCAGTCAGTATATATAGTTTCGCCAGGCTTAATAGCTAAACCACACGAGAAGACGAGGAGCTGGACTTGGTTGTCAGAAGTTATTTGTAGTGAATTGTTATTTCAGAAACAGATTTGCTGTATACGTACAAAGGGAAATAATTCGAGTGAAATCATTTTAAGTTTTAAAATATATACTAGATCTAAAAGAACACCAGTTAACCTATGACAGAATGTTCACTGCATGCTTTGTCCTAAAGTTATGTAAATTCCACGAGGACTAATTTTTTTTTTTTTCATGCATCGGTACAGTAAACAGGCCGGGAGCGCTGCAATTTCGATTATGAATACAGTATGTATGAAAAATCAAATCAGTTTTAGTGAGAAACCAGTTCTCCTAACTCCATCGAGTGACTGAAAACTTTATTTATCAGAAAATTAGAACTGCACGCCTGTGGAACTCTGTTCCGTCTGCCTGCTTCCCACCTGACTACAACTTGGATGTGTTCAAGTCCAACGTTAACAAATTCCTAATGAACCGCCCCCTTAAGTAAACACTTCATCAAATCTCCACACTAACGTAATGTACTTGCAATAACCCTTATCCCTGAGTGGCTTCCGGGCCTTGATAAGTGGTGACCACTGTGTAAAAAAAAAAAAAAAAAAAAAAAAAAAAGAAGAAATACGCACGCTGAGGATTCTCGTCAATGGATTTCTATTTATACAAATGAATGACTTTCATCTTTAAATCTTTCTCTTTTATCCAATTTTTACATAGCTGTCTACATCCAAACATTTCTAGGTCTGTTTTAAAAAAAATATATAATAGATTTTTATTCCATATTACCCGTGACCCGTTGGGTCAGTATGCTATATTAGCTATGGAATTAATGTATGAGCGTGACACTTGTGACGTAAAGAAAATAGTTTTTTGTGACATAACAGAAACATTTCTATGAAAGTATATTAAAATTAAAATATATATATATATATATATATATATATATATATATATAGATTTCTATGATTCGTTCTGTTTATAATTATTTTTCAAGTTG